>NW_027468881.1:40225256-40290256 GCF_046254945.1 Alosa pseudoharengus | reverse complement strand
TGGTCAGCCATCCTCTGGTCAACACATTCATAATGACCTCATGGCCCGTAACAACACAAACACCATGCATCTGTAATGAAGTCCTCAGTGCCTCTTCATGAGTACGACCGTGGAGCAGCTCTCAAGCTGTTTAGCCTTGAGACACCGTCATCAATGGGAAGCCTGTCAGCTTCACAGGCCTGAGGTCAGGGACCGTGACCACAGAGGGCTTGTCTGTAGCGCGTGTGTCTGTGCCAGCTGCCAGCTGGGCTTCTGAGCACTCCGTAATGCCCCCCCCCTGCCCACTGGCACACTGTTCAGGAAACAACAGAGAGAGCTCTAAACGACAGAGAGAGCTATAAACAGTCGCTCTCCGCATGGCGATGTTTGGGTAATGACCTCTTCTCCGATGCCTGCCGAGTGTTTTATCAAACAAGAGAGAAATTACTAAATATATATTCTGTATATATTTATAAAGCTGAGTTTAAGCATGATTTCAGTCTTTAAATCTACACCACTACAAGCAATTACTTGGAATGGCAGTGAATAGGCTAAGTTAAGCCTCATGTGTTTTATGCTACGATCATAGACGGCAAAATGTTTTGAGCTTTTTTTTTCTGTTGGACAAATCAGAGAAAAGCTGTGGCTGTTGCAGCGCCACTGTTGTTCTACAATCTCTTTTCAGCTTGCCACTTAGGGTGGCATGCAAAGGCTCGATGTGTAAAGCCCTTTTATATGTGACCTTGTTTAACTCATTGAGTGCCAAAAATGTAATATTATGTTTTTCCTTCCCATGCGTTGAGTGCCAAAAACGTAATATTACGTTTTTAGCTTTTTTTTTTTAAATTATGAAACTAGACACTCTAACACACCTTATGTGTGATTTTGGGAACTCTGTGATGAATGGAAATGAAATATATGACGATCGAAAACTCACGAAAACGCACAATCTGGACATTTTATCTGGACATTTTATCATAAGTCGGTTGCCGCTTTGGGTCGAATCAGTGACGCATGCACGGCTGCTCAAAACCAGGCCATTTTCGTGGGTCTATCACTAGGTGGCAGTCTCGCCAGGTCTCGCTGATCACTTCCCGGAAAGTTTACAGGCAACACAACATATTTAATTAAAGACGTTATATCTCCATTTCTTGAAAAAAACAGCGATTTTGATGAAAACTAGCCACTGTTTAGCTTGGGATTTCTCAGGAACAGAGAGGTGTGTAGAAATACACGGTTTGCACCCACTGAGAGCTTAAAGTCTCACCTTTCAAACGAGCCATTGTGTTGTATGTGTTCATAGCTATAACACAGAATATGCTGTGGCTGTACAAAAATCATCAACAATGGTCTAGATTGCTGGCACTCTAGGACAAAGCTTCCGAAAACAGCTTGGCATTCAATGAGTTAATCCCATAGCAGAAGATGTAGTGCATCAAGTGCATGATTCCTGATGTGTGATATATGGCCATCTTGGACAGGGCTGGCGAAGGGAATGAAGACTTAAAAGACTT
Organism: Alosa pseudoharengus; assembly: GCF_046254945.1. Taxonomy (NCBI): domain Eukaryota; kingdom Metazoa; phylum Chordata; class Actinopteri; order Clupeiformes; family Clupeidae; genus Alosa; species Alosa pseudoharengus. The sequence continues at coordinate 40,288,763 of NW_027468881.1, read as the reverse complement.
GAATGTAGAGGAAGTAGCAAATGCTCAAAATCTCCAAATGTTCCAACCTCATGATTATAATCACTGTCCTCCTCTGCTCTGCGCCTCCTATCCTCTCCTCTACTCCTCCTCTGCTCCTCCTATGCTCTGCTCCTCTGCTCCTCCTATGCTCTGCTCCTCCTCTCCTCTACTCCTCCTCTGCTCCTCCTCTCCTCTACTCCTCCTCTGCTCTGCTCCTCCTCTGCTCTGCTCCTCCTCTCCTCCTCTCCTATGCTCCTCCTCTGCTCTGCTCCTCCTCTGCTCTGCTCCTCCTCTCCTCTGCTCCTCCTATGCTCCTCCTCTCCTCTACTCCTCCTCTCCTCAGCTCCTCCTCTGCTCCTCCTATGCTCTGCTCCTCCTCTCCTCTCCTCTACTCCTCCTCTGCTCCTCCTCTCCTCTACTCCTCCTCTGCTCTGCTCCTCCTCTGCTCTGCTCCTCCTCTCCTCTGCTCCTCCTCTCCTCTACTCCTCCTCTGCTCCTCCTCTCGTCAGCTCCTCCTCTCCTCTACTCCTCCTCTGCTCCTCCTCTCCTCTACTCCTCCTCTCCTCTCCTCTACTCCTCCTCTGCTCCTCCTCTGCTCTGCTCCTCCTCTGCTCTGCGTCTCCTCTCCTCCTCTCCTCTACTCCTCCTCTGCTCCTCCTCTCCTCTACTCCTCCTCTGCTCCTCATATGCTCTGCGTCTCCTCTCCTCTACTCCTCCTATGCTCCTCCTCTCCTCTACTCCTCCTATGCTCCTCCTCTCCTCTACTCCTCCTCTGCTCCTCCTATGCTCTGCTCCTCTCTCCTCTGCTCCTATGCTCCTCCTATGCTCTGCTCCTCCTCTCCTCTACTCCTCTACAATTTTTATATTGTTTTTACATGTTCTGTAAATCTGTTTATGTGATTTTTATATTGTTTTTACATGTACTGTAAATCTGTTTTGTTTGTTGTGTCACTGGCTTGTGTCGCTGTTTTTTTGGTCTGTCTAGTCCTCATGTCTTTCTTCTATGTCAGGGATTCCCAAACTGTGGTACGCGTACCCCCGGTGGTACGCGAGCTGCCACTAGGGGGTACACGAGATGAAAAGGGCAATGGCGGAAAGGAGTTAAAAATGATTAATTAATTAATACTCTAATTAATTCATAAATAATACATAATTTCGAATCGGGTTATAATGATATGGAAACGTGAAATTAAAGGAAATCATTTGTAAACTATATAATAGGGTATGTTTTCATTAAAAAATAAGCTACACACAATAGGCTACACGTGATTTCCTACAGGCAGCCAGAATATCTTCTAGTTTCGTTGAAGTATAGGCTAGGTAGAAGGCTGCGTAAACATGGAAAACAGGGACACTGTCCAAAAGGCCTAATTAAAGCGATCGAAGAGGAGAAGCGAGAGAAACAGAGCAGGACACAGGTAACGATGGAATGGGATGGGGGGCAGACTAATGAAGGTGGAGATGGAGCGCAGGGGGATAAAACAAAGAACGAGACAGAAAAGACTGCGCGAAGAAAACGAAAGTATGATGAGGCATATAGCCCTAGGCTTCACGTGGATTGGGAGACAGACTGCCCAAAGCCACAGTGCGTGGTCTGCAGTGAGATGCTACCTAACCATTCTAATGTGGTTCTCCACACTGTTTTTTTTAGCGTGAGAGCTCATAGACCAGTTGCACATTTTGATTATGTTATCATGAAGGGCGGCTAATTAAACAACGATGCCTGGAATGCGTCAATAGAATGAGTTACTTTTTCATGTGTTGGATGGTGGGGGTACGCGAGCCGAGTCAGGATGTAGAAGGTGGTCCGCGTGGAAAAAAGTTTGGGAACCGCTGTTCTATGTGATTCTGTCCTTATTAGTCTGTCTTGTCATCAATGTTTCTGTGTAACTTGTGTATCTGTTGCCCCAGGGCTCCCTTGTAAAAGAGATTTGAATATCTCAATGGGACATCACCTGAGGGGTATTTCACAAAGGCAGAATTAAGACATCCAAGATAAGTGATAAAGCGAGGTTTGACATAGCGTTGTCTGATCATCCTAGCACAACTCATTTCACTAATGCCAATCCAGGATGAGTAGGAGCGACTATGTCAAGCCAGGTGTAAGTAATTCAGGATGTGTGCGCGTTCTCGTTTCTGCTCCAAAGTGCCCACGGTTGGAATAAAAAAGACGCGGAAAATAGCGTCATTCCCACAAAGTGAACAACCGCTTTTGATATAGACTAACAATGAAGTAAAGTTGTCCTTTTTGGAATGGGGGATCATGGCTATTTCTGTAAAACAGCAGGAGTAGGCGTGGTAGACCAACTGAATGCAAATTTACGTATGAACTCACGTGTGAGTGTTTCCTGGTCTCGGCACACAACGTCATTAAGAAAGCGCTTGCCACTGCAAAGATGCACATAATATGATATACCTTAATATTATAGTTGAAAATACCTTCAAAAACTTGCCCCTTCACTTCCAATCAACTACAGTAGGCTATTCATCAAATGTCTATCAATAAAATAAGCAAACAATGAGTAGGACCTAGGCCTATGTTATTAATTATAAGGATATCACAATTAAAATAATAACCATATGGTAGTAGGCAGACAATCTGTTTTGGTTTGCGAGCAAATACATTTAGCAAGTAGTTTATAAATGGAATAAAGCTCCTTAAAAATTAGCACGGAGGTCTGATGTGAATGACAGCTAGCTGAACCAATAAGACGACATAATTACCATTAGAATTAACTTAGCTTGGCTGTTAGCCTGGTCGGGACCAGGCTAGGTGCAGAGAATAAATCCCCATGGTAACTTATGTGCCATCTCTTTTGTGAAACCAAGTCAAGGCTAAATTCATCCAGGATAACCTAAAAATCCCAGCTTAATCCCTTATCTAGGTTTTGTGAAATACCCCTAAGTGGGGTATACTACGAAGCACGTTAGACATATCTAGGCTATGTAGACATATCGAGGCTTGACAAAGCCTTGACTCAGGGGTATACGTTAAGTGATACTATGATAGCAGTTATGTGATATATTTGTCAAACTAGGCTTTCAGCTCAGATCTGTGCGCATTCTCGGTGTTGGGATGACTTTGGCCAATCGTGTAACGTGGAGACGCACAAGACCGCCTCTATTTAAAAACAATTACTTCCGCATTCATGAGCGATAGCTTAATCTACACTGCGGTGATTTTTTGTGTCTAACCTATAACATCAAATAAATCAATTGTCATCAGTTGTTGTATGGTATGCCCCTCCATAGTGGGATATTTGCACGCACAGCACTATTAAAGCGCATTCGAGATCCAAAATGTTAGTAGAGGCGGAGCTCCACCTGTAAGATATATGACAGAATCCTACACGTGAGATAACTTCGTTTTTTAAGACAGTTGATTGGTCAGTGTGCGGTAGATTACACGATTTGAGCTATAACTTAGCACATAACCTCCTCCCGACCAGGTTTGGTTGACAGCATAAGATACCATGGTGATATAGCGACACTAAAACAGATCCACTTTCGTGTCACAGCATACCCTGGCTTTGAGCGCAACATACCTCGCTAACCCACTAATCGAGATTCGTAGTGTACCCCACTGGTAAAATAAAGGATAAATAAAAAATAAATAAAAATAAAAAACTCCTCCTCTGCTCCTCCTCTCCTCTCCTCTACTCCTCCTCTGCTCCTCCTCTCCTCTCCTCTACTCCTCTACTCCTCCTCTGCTCCTCCTCTCCTCTCCTCTGCTCCTCCTCTCCTCTCCTCTGCTCCTCCTCTCCTCTACTCTACTCCTCTTCTGCTCCTCCTCTCCTCTACTCCTCCTCTGCTCCTCCTCTGCTCCTCCTCTCCTCTCCTCTACTCCTCCTCTGCTCCTCTTCTCCTCTCCTCTACTCCTCTACTCCTCCTCTGCTCCTCCTCTCCTCTCCTCCTCTACTCCTCCTCTCCTCTGCTCCTCCTCTCCTCTCCTCTACTCCTCCTCTGCTCCTCCTCTGCTCCTCCTCTCCTCTCCTCTACTCCTCCTCTCCTCTACTCCTCCTCTGCTCCTCCTCTGCTCCTCCTCTCCTCTCCTCTCCTCCTTTTCTGCTCCTCCTCTGCTCCTCCTCTCCTCTACTCCTCCTCTGCTCCTCCTCTCCTCTCCTCTACTCCTCTACTCCTCCTCTGCTCCTCCTCTCCTCTGCGCCTCCTTTGCTCCTCCTCTCCTCTACTCCTCCTCTGCTCCTCCTCTCCTCTGCTCCTCCTCTCCTCTACTCCTCCTCTCCTCTGCTCCTCCTCTGCTCCTCCTCTCCTTTACACCCCAAACTACCAGGGCCTCTGCAGTGGTGTTCCACAGAGGAGTCCATTCTACACAGGATCACTGAGCACAAGATGTTCCCCATTACCGTCTCACTATGAAGAACCGGGACAGCTGCATATTCTAAGAGACAAGTCGAAGCACACACATTTATAGCATTTCACATGGTCACTTTTTTTTAAATAATATCCTGTGACAATGACAAGATGTGTTACTGATAAAAGGCTCATAGAAAACTTAAAAGGAAGGCTCACAGAAAGGAAAAGGCACAAAGCTCTACAAAAAAACCTGTTAGGTATGGACCTCTCTTTCACATACTGCGTTACAGACTGACTCTTACCACCCACTTTTGCTATTTATTATGGCACCTTATTATGGAGTGTTACCCCAACTCATAATGTGAGTCGACTCTGGTTGGGTCCCTGCTCTTGGTGTTGAACCAGCATGTACAGTAAACGAGCAGTCATTGATGTAGTGTTAATTGCACTGATGTAGTATTAATTGCACTGATGTAATATTAATTGCACTGATGTAATACTAATTGCACTGATGTAGTATTAATTGCACTGATGTTGTATTAGTTGCACTGATGTAATATTAATTGCACTGATTAAATACTAATTGCACTGATGTAATACTAATTGCACTGATGTGATATTAATTGCATTGCACTGATGTAGTATTAATTGCACTGATTTAATACTAATTGCACTGATGTAGTATTAGTTGCACTGATGTAATATTAATTGCACTGATTTAATACTAATTGCACTGATGTAGTATTAATTGCACTGATGTAATACTAATTGCACTGATGTAGTGTTAATTGCACTGTGTTAATTGCTACCTAAAGTCTCCTCTACACTCTAACTTGAATGTTATTCCTCATTTTTGTAAGTTGCTTTGGATAAAAGCATCTGCTAAATGAATTAATGTAAACGTAAAGTAATTTCCAAGGGTTTCGGTCACTCCCACACCGACCTCACCTCTGGACACCTGGGACAAGTAGCTCGTTAGCGAGTCTTCCGTGGCTCTCTGCATTAAAAGTTGTATTTGCATATTGATGAGAACGTTGGCCCATTAGCTCACATTCTGAAACACATTTAAACTGAAATATATTTGAACTAAAATACATTTGATCTGAAAAACATTTGATCTGAAATACATTTAATCTGAAATACATTTGATCTGAAATACATTCGATCTATGATGTGGTGGACAGCAGTGTCCCTACATTTGACCAGATCTATGACGTGGTGGGCATTTAACCAGATCTATGACGTGGTGGGCATTTGAACAGATCTATGATGTGGTGGGCATTTGACCAGATCTATGACGTGGTGGGCATTTGACCTGAACAGATCTATGACGTGGTGGGCATTTGACCTGAACAGATCTATGACGTGGTGGGCATTTGACCAGATCTATGACGTGGTGGGCATTTGACCAGATCTATGACGTGGTGGGCAGCGTTGCTTCTGTTTCTGAGTAGCCAGAACAATCAGCACCACGGACAGCGGAAGCCCAAGAGGAAACATCAGCGAAGACCAGATGGAGATCTTCTAGTCTCTCACAGACCAGACCAGATGGAGATCTTCTAGTCTCTCACAGACGGCAAGTGTGCAGCCTTTATCACATCTGACAAGTCCGCTCTTATCTTCAAAGACTTTCAACACAAAAATACAGATTTCTTGCCTGGAAACTGAGTTTATATAGGACCCAGTGGATATATATCACAGGACTGTATATGGCACCAGTCAGGGTTTCCGTGTCCAGTAATTGCCGGACATTGGCCGAAAAAAAAAATGAAATGTTTAAAAATTATTTAAAAAAAAAATGAAATGTTTAAAAAAGTTTTCAAAATGAAATCTCTCCGGTCAAATTGTCTGATTGAAATTGGCTAATAATCCCAACCCCTAACACAATCTGAATTTGAGAATAAGCCTAAAATGTAGGCCTATACTAAAGCAAGAATACGTCCTTTGGCTATGTTTTAAAGGAACAGGCTCTACCGCTTGAAAGTTATTAAACAACACGCATATGCTGCATTTCAAATAAAGTGCATGCTTAAAACGTCTGTTAAACAACAAACAAATGAGTGAGGCGGTTGAAACATGGCCAGGCCCAGGCAGACTAGCCTTAAAAGCTTTTTTCAGAGGCCAGACGTGAGAGATGATGGTAAATCAGTAATACTATACAATCGAATGATATCATTGAACTGCGGACCGAAAGAAAAAGAAGCTAAACATTTTCCAGAACAGGAAGTATTTCTTAATTTAGTTTTATCAAATAAAGAGGCATAGCATTAGGGGGTAGTGAAACTGTTGAAGCACTGGAGATAACGTGGGTAGCAGCAACAAACAACATAGCGTATTTGAAACAACGAACAAAGTTGTTTCTTGCTGTCCATGAAATCAAAAGAGTCTTTAAATTAATGTCAGTAGATTATCACTTATAATGTGATATGAGTAACTTTAAATAATCATTACAGTGTCCCTTTTTAACATTTAACACAGCTTTAATACAGCTTTAACAGTTGTAATGTTTTGGGTAAAGGAAGAGTACTTCCAAAATGGATACACAGGGTTCTAAATTAATGTAACACCCGCCAACCCACCAAATACAGGTTAAAATTCATTTTGGAGGGTGTTAATAAAAACTTACTAGCCAGTTTGGCCGGTGATGCATGAGGCATTACATGCATGATACATAAGGCTCTGTTTTCGGTTATATATCCCCCGGCAGTACTTCCTACATTTCCCATGACCACTGTGCCGTAATGCTACGTCGGCTGCACGCAGTTTGCTGTGAACGAACGGAGCCAGAGCAGGGAGCATAGACTGAAGGAGGAGGGAGTTAGCCAGTAAAGTGAAGTCAAAAGTAGGCTACCTAACACACAACACAAATGCATAATGCATAACGAAATATTAACGCAATTAACGCATTGTGTTTACCTATTTCCTTTGTGGGGGGCTGATGTCATGTAATGGAGGCCGCAAAACCTGAAGCAGCAAGATCGTTTATTTTATTGTCTATGGAGTTAGCTGAAGATGGAACGTGAGGAGCTTGTAGGCGAACATTTTCAGTTTTAAAAAGGTAGCCTGATCAGTTATCACCACCACCACACGCATCACGCACTGTCCATAGGGCACCAAGAGACAGAGGAGGGACCAACATTTAGCCAATAAATAGTAGCTTTACTGCAAACTGTTTTTCACTCTTGTTAGAGAAAGTATACAATGTCAACATGCACCAACAGCATGTTACATAACGATGATACTTTTCGGGTCCTCTCTGTAAAGATCCATCTTGAACATGGGCCCTATGCTACTGCATTTAATTGAGAATGCGTCTGAGTGCGCAGGAGAGGGAGAGAAAACGAGTGGCAGGTTCTAGCTGGCTTGTCATTGTTGATGATAATTGATATCTCCTTTTTATTAAGTTAAGATGAAACTAAATGTGGCAGTGGTTGGGACAGACTTATGGGGACGAGAAGAGGAATGAAGCAGGGGATGAGGATATCGACAGAGAAATAGATAGATAGAGATCCCAAACATGAAATGAAGTGAAGTGCACTTTCTGTATTTTGTGGTATGTATTCATGCCAACAATGTTAATACAATGACCAAATGCATTCAGTGACACTCATCTCATAAACTCGTAATTCTCTTATTTTCACCGGAAAACAATTGGCCAATAGAAATTCTGATTGGCTAGTAACTTCAGAAAGTTACCAGCCACATTGGCTGGTGATCAAAAAAGTTAATTTAGAACCCTGTGGATACATATGAAAAGGATGCAATGTCCCAGAGAGGGGAGAGGAGAGAGAGAACTCAGGGCACTGACCACTAGAGCACTGAACCAAGGGGGACCTTCACATCTCAGAGAGACAGACAATTGCAGGCTTCCCCGGTCAAGCTGAAGAGCCAATCAGACACAGTGTGGCAGTGTGGGGAAGCTCAGAACTCCCTGGACACCCTGTGACCCTCCGAGCAGAACGGAGTCGATGGGAGATCTCCAACACACTCACCACTCAATACAGACGGCGGCACTGGGACAACCCACTGAGCTACTGCTGTGGCATCTTAACATATCCAACAAGAATGTGTTAAAGGAAAACAACAGGGCTCTCATTAAGAAAGGAGTCACCACATGACATGACATCCAGGTCCTCTCTGAGAATTTATCCAATTTTACCTCATTTGAAAACACAAGATGTCTTTGATTACAACGCTGTCAGCTCTGGATGGAACATAGAGGAGGATGCTGAGAGGGAAAATAGGCTACGAGACGCAAACCCCCGTCCCTTTCTTCTGGACCGATGCCACTATGTAATCAGGTTGGAGAGAAGATTAAGCTTGCTCGGGCCATTTTAATGGAAGTCTTTTCAGAGCAGCTATCCATTTTATTTGGCATCATATCCTTTCTGTTCCAGTGGAGTGAATGCTTGCACAATGGCCCACATCTCAGAAGACGATCTCAAGGATGCTCGAGCCATTTCTCTGATAATGGAACGCCCTGGACAAATGAGGCACTCAGGCTGAGACGGGTCAGCTGAAATAGGGGAACATTATCTTTGTTTACGCAGGGAGCTGACTGAACCACCTCTGAGGCCACTTTGAGTCGACACCTAGCCTTTAACAAACACACACACACACACACACACACACACACACACACACACACACACACACACACCTGGTAACACACTTACACAAACACACACAGGAACTAATCAGTCAAACCCCTGGCTTCCAATGAAGGCAAACTGTGAGATGGGAGAGAGCTCCAGCCATGGGAGAGACAGAGCCATTTATCTGTAGCTCATTGTCAGGAGACCTGTCAGGAACTCCCCACGCAATGAAAAGAGTCTACAGACACACACCAACAACAGCACCAGGTCAAGGGGAGAGGGAGAGAGAGAGACAACACAACAACATCAGTGGGCCAAGTTCAGGGAGAGAGAGAGAGAGAGAGAGAGAGAGGTTTCAGCCTCCCTGCCTGGTGTCAAGTGTCAGTCCTGCTGTGCTGACTGAAGCGCTTAAGTAAGCTGCAATCAACTCTTACAGTTATCCTCACGGCACCAGTCAGCCATTACCACTGGGGGGCTAAAGTTACCCTCATGGCACCAGTCAGCCCCTGTTCCCCATCTAAGCCTCGCTATGATAGTGTGTTCATCAGTGGGCAGCTGCTGCACTACAGGCACACGACACGCTAGCTTCAGCAGAACACTCTGGAGAACACGACACGCTAGCTTCAGCAGAACACTCTGGAGAACACGACACGCTAGCTTCAGCAGAACACTCGGGAGAACACGACACGCTAGCCTCAGCAGAACACTCGGGAGAACACGACACGCTAGCTTCAGAAGAACACTCAAGAGAACACGACACGCTAGCTTCAGAAGAACACTCGGGAGAACACGACACGCTAGCTTCAGGAGAACACTCTGGAGAACACGACACGCTAGCTTCAGAAGAACACTCGGGAGAACACGACACGCTAGCCTCAGGAGAACACTCTGGAGAACGCTCCCTGCCCATAATGGTGTATTAATACAACACATACATCACAGGAGTCCTCAAGGCCCATAATGCTGCATTAGTACAACATATACATTACAGGAGTCCTCAAGGCCCATAATGCTGCATTAGTACAACATATACATTACAGGAGTCCTCAAGGCCCATAATGGTGTATTAATACAACACATACATTACAGGAGTCCTCAAGGCCCATAATGGTGTGTTAGTACAACACATACATCACAGGAGTCCTTAAGGCCCATAATGGTGTATTAATAGAACACATACATCACAGGAGTCCTTAAGGCCCATAATGGTGTATTAATAGAACACATACATTACAGGAGTCCTCAAGGCCCTTTTGAGGATATCTTGGCCTCTGGATATCTGACAACTTGAGCTGTGTCAGGTGGCCACCCTCATGCTGTCAGGGGACAATGAATAACACACTGTGACGCACTGTAAGATAGATTGGCTATTTCACTGGTCTTATCTCTACCATTCCTAGAAGTTTCATCATATTCGTTTCACATTTGGCGTATGTGAACATAAGGGGAGGGGATTAGATCCACCAGTTTCTTTGTTAATTTATTATATGAACTGTACGCCCTTCACAGAAAATAATAATAACAATAATTGAATATGTTACTAATTGTTGGTAAGAAAAAAATACACAAAAAAACATCCACACCTCCACATCACAGTCAATAAAAAATAGTCATTAAAAAGAGATCATTGTAAGACTCATCTTTTTTCTGAAGTTATACTGAACCAATGACTGTCTATATATACAGTCAATGTACAGAATCTATAGCTCTAAGTAACAGAGAGTGTTGTGGGTATGCATACGGCTGAAGAAAAAAACATTTTTTTTTCCCTTTTAGTTTTTTGAGAAGTTTTCTTCATTAGGCTGCTGATACATAGCCTCGTAAGACCATCCTGATCTCGCGAGCTTTCAAGGTTTCACTCGCAGATAAGTCTGGCAACTTTTCGTTAAAGAAAATTTGGAGCAGTTCACCAAACGAACGTCCAGTCAGCGTTGGCTTTGAGGCGGGTTGAGGTGTGACGCAACGAACAACATGACGGCATCCACAGATGAGATGAGCATAGCTATTATATCGCGCAAGTTTTATTCAAATTAGAAAGTATTCCTGGGTAAGCTGTGAAGCTATGAGTCTCAGTCATGCAGCTGGGAGGAATGAACGACACAGACATCCTCCACGGCCGATTCCAGTTCATAATGGAGGAATATAGTTTCTTCAGAAGTTATTATGATATGATATGATAAATTATGATTATGCAGAGCAAATCCATCTGGCGGAGTCAGGTTAGCTGATACATGCTTGTGCAAGCGATCATTTCAGCCTGAAATTAATTACATGTATGAATATTATGGCAAGACTTCAAGCTGTTAAGCCCAATCACTTTCATGCACAGCAGGGCACTTCCTCTCTCGTTTTTACCCGCAAGTGTCTGGATTATCACTTGAACATCTTTATGGCAAAGAAATAAATTCCACTTCACATATCAAATGTAGTTTTTTGAGAGACTTACAATACTAATTCAGCCATGTGTTCCACAGTACGTGCAGCAAGGGCACAGACTGCAGGATTGCTTGCTTTTAAGCAGATTTGTTGTCACAGATCTCTTTGGGATACATTTCCCTATGTGTGCATTCCCTACCAGCGCTCCCATGATCTCCTGTCAATCCTCATTCAACATCCACCTCTGCCAGACATCTTAAACAATCTATATTTGCCATACCCATAAATCATGATTTCACGTGGACAGTCCCGGCAGCTCATCATTTTAAACTAAAGGACAGCCGCTCCAACCAGCTGTTACAGCGTGGGATGCACATCAGGAGTGATTAGAAGGATGATTCTGTGATTCTGATGAAGCCCGTCTCATTCATGGGGAATAACAGCCATCATAGTGTGAGTCTGACAGCAGCTGTGGCATCAGAGAGAATGTAGGAGTATGCTACAGGTGTACGCATCGTCAAAAAGGTAGAGCAAAAACAATGGAGAGGGGGTTGTGTGGTGAAGAGAACATATGGTTGTCAAGGCGATGGAACGATCCCCCTGAGGATTCTGGAAGGAATGGAGGTCATTAATTTCCATGCAGCATCAGTTTAGGGGAGGGAGGGCTGTGTTCAGAGCGCCTCTAATAGACAGTGATTTATTGGTCTTCCCCGTAGACACCCAGTCAGTCCAATATGCCCGGACAAAAGTAATCGCACGTCAGCGGCTGGAAGCAGAGACCAAACATAAGCAGGCGAGCGGTTTTAGAATTGTTCTAGCAGCACACAGGTGTTGTGTCCACGTGCGGAGAGCGGCCTGAGCACGGGGCACGCGGCCATATGTCAGCGAGAGTACCCGTTAGTCCGACGCCAGCGAGAGTACCCGTTAGTCCGACGCCAGCGAGAGTACCCGTTAGTCCGACGCCAGCGAGAGTACCCGTTAGTCCGACGCCAGCGAGAGCGGAACTTATTCCAGGGCAGCCAAATGGAGGAGAAATGGACCAGATGTGGACGGCTGAGGGGTCAGACTGGTGCGCTGATACACATGTGCACTGAGGGGTCAGACTGGTGCACTGAGGAGAACTGACGCCCTGCGATGCGTCAGATAGTGCACGTGAGGAGAGGAAATGGCACGTACTGTAGATGGAATAAATGTTGTGATGGTCGTGTTCTGTCAATGCGAAGCCATTTATAAGTGTGACAGCCACAAAAACAGACACGACCAACATTGCTTTCCACAAATGCAGCACTGGTAATCTCTCCTGCCTAATCAAATGCAGCACTGGTAAGCTCTCCCATGCAGCACTGGTAAACTCTCCCTGCCTAATTACATGCAGCACTGGTAAGCTCTCCCACCCTGAGTGCCAGGGCAAGGAGTACTGAATACGAGCATGTCCAGGTGAATGCGAGTATATCCACTCCAGGACAGACCACTTTCCACCTCTGGGCTTAGTTCTACAGGATACAGAAACAGAACAAAACTGTGTGACAGCTGGCGTAGTTCTAGAGTGCTGGCGTTGTTCTAGAGTGCTGGCGTAGTTCTAGAGTGCTGGCGTAGTTCTAGAGTGCTGGCGTAGTGTGCTGGCGTAGTTCTAGAGTGCTGGCGTAGTTCTAGAGTGCTGGCGTAGAGTGCTGGCGTTGTTCTAGAGTGCTGGCGTAGTTCTAGAGTGCTGGCGTAGTTCTAGAGTGCTGGCGTAGAGTGCTGGCGTTGTTCTAGAGTGCTGGCGTAGTTCTAGAGTGCTGGCGTAGAGTGCTGGCGTAGAGTGCTGGCGTTGTTCTAGAGTGCTGGCGTAGTTCTAGAGTGCTGGCGTAGAGTGCTGGCGTAGAGTGCTGGCGTTGTTCTAGAGTGCTGGCGTAGTTCTAGAGTGCTGGCGTAGTTCTAGAGTGCTGGCGTAGTGTGCTGGCGTAGTTCTAGAGTGCTGGCGTAGAGTGCTGGCGTTGTTCTAGAGTGCTGGCGTAGTTCTAGAGTGCTGGCGTAGTTCTAGAGTGCTGGCGTAGTCCTAGAGTGACCTGCAGTGACCGTCACCAATTCCGTCCGTCACCATTGGCCTGGCGTTCCGCTTACTGGGCAGCTGAAACCGGCCGACACAGATGCTGGAGGAGCAAACTGAACACCCTGGTACATAACGTGCCATACTGTGCTGCTAGGTGGACATGATGGACAGGGGTTCGCCTGGTCTTTGACCTTTGACCTGACTTGCATTGTGCCACCGACGAGACCTCACCACCAGCTAAACTATCAGGGTCACCAGGGGAACGAGACCTCACCAGCTAAACTATCAGGGTCACCACGGGAACGAGACCTCACCAGCTAAACTCTCAGGGTCACTGGGATGTCCAAGCTGTGCTGCTGGCCAGTCCCAGGAACAGCATTGTGTACTGAGTTTTATCAAAATAAAACTCTTCCATAATACAACATAACTATCAAGGAATGACTCATGTCTACATTGATGAGAAAACATTTTTTTCCTTGCAGAATGTACTGCTGTGATCTGAGATATTCACAAGGAAAGAAAATGTGACAGGTTTTTGTCAACATGTCAAAATGACTGACATCATGAATACATACAGTACAAATAGCAGAATCTGTCTCTATCTTTCTTTCTCTCTGTTTTAAACAACACATTTAACCCTTAGAACCCTAGGCTGTTTTAAGGGCATTTTCACTACCATTTATCCTGGTCATTGTAAGTGCCATACACACATGCTATATATTGGTTTTTTTCGGCAGAGTCTGGGCTACCCTCCTAATCTGCACCGTTTCATGTATTAATACTTGCATTGATTTCATTTGGACATGTAACTCACCCCTGCAAGATGGCAGCTCGACTTGCCTTTCATGTGTGTGTAGGGCCAACTGTCCTGAATCTGGCAATATCATTGCCATGGTGGAGGGATTCTCTGGGGCTGGGCAAATGTGAAAAATATGTGGTGTGTGCCTTACGGAAATAAATGCCATTTTTTTATTCAGCCCTATGAGCTACTCTATGTTTGGCCATTCTCACTATACCTTTAGTTATAAGCATTTATCCTGGTCATTGTATGTGTCATTTACACATGCTATATTTTTCAGCACAGTCTAGGCTACCCAGATCTGCCACCATTTCATATATTAGTACTTACATTGATTTGATTTTGATTTTTAAAATAATACAAAGACAAAATGCGTATTATACAATTCTTACATTTTGAAATGTATCTCACCATAGCAAGCTGCCAGCTGGATATGACTTGATGTGTATGTGTAGGCCAGACCGTCCTCAATCTGGCAATATAAGAACCATGGTGGAGGGGGGCTTTGGGGCTGAGCAATTTGTAGACATATATGGTGTGTGCCTTACAGAAATAAATGCCATTTTTTATGTAGTGATGAAAAATGACCTTTCTGTGTTCCATATCTGTGACATGAACTGATCTGACCTGACTTGACCCGAGTTTGCATGTTAGCCTGTGTGCCTATGGTGTCTGCGCTCATGATTCTCTACAACTTTTTACTGCATTGCCATGAACAAAGTAAAGGCAAAAAAGGTGTTTCTTTGTCGAACAAAGAACATCAACATGTTGGGATGCAATGTGAGCCTTGAATTGGATGCCATGCAGAAATTTGCTAGGTAGGATCTCAAAACTGGATTATGAACATGCTTTGCCATAGAGAAACACATGATAGCGTGATTATGAACATGCTTTGCCACAAAAACACACAAAAACGTGGGGTAAGTCGAGCTATATGAAGTTATTATTTTGCTGTCACTTTGCTTGTTTTATAACACAGAAGGACCAGAAGGACCTTGGTACCAATGGATAGCCCTGTGTCTCCTCTTTCATCTGATATGCTTGCCATATCTATGCGATCACGGGTTTGCGAGTAATTCAAACGAGAGTAATGGGTGAGCAGGTGAACGCAGAGAAGTATAGACTGTGTATATGATGCAATTTGATTGCAATTTCATGATTTTTTTAATTTTCTTACTTGATCATACAGACAAGTGCGTAGTCTCGTTGGAAAGCCCCACTTCTGCTCTGTCACGCTATAAAGGTTCTCGCATCTCGCTGCAATGAACAGTTCCAGAGCAATGTAACAGAGGAGAAAGGGTGTGTTTGTTGACGCACTTTGAAGCCAGTGGCAACAGAGGATGCATAGGTGGATGATCTGAGCTCCAGGTGTGTGTGTGTGGCGCATGTGGAGTGTGTCTGAGCTCCAGGTGTGTGTGTGTGGCGCATGTGGAGTGTGTCTGAGCTCCAGGTGTGTGTGTGTGGTGCATGTGGAGTGTGTCTGAGCTCCAGGTGGGGTGTGGCGCATGTGGAGTGTGTCTGAGCTCCAGGTGGGGTGTGTGTCTGAGCTCCAGGTGTGTGTGTGGCAGCTCCAGGTGGGGTGTGTGTCTGAGCTCCAGGTGTGTGTGTGTCTGAGCTCCAGGTGTGTGTCTGAGCTCCAGGTGTGTGTGTGGCAGCTCCAGGTGTGGTGTGTGGCGCATGTCTGAGTTGCAACGCGTCTCCTTGGCGACGCTTCCTCCAGGATGTCCACTCAGACAGGAGCCGCAGGACCCCCTGGCCCTCGATCATCTCAGCCAATCACATCACTGGAGAGGAGACGCCACTCAGCAGGTCTATCGTTTTAAAACACCCTCATGTGTAGTACTCTCAGTCATACAACTTGCTGCAATCAGGGCAATTCAATCATGAGTGTTTATCATGAAAGTAATTCTTTCTGAATGCTGACTCCCTAACGTAGCCAAACGGGTTTGAGAGGGAAAAGAACTATTTAGATCACAGGCAGCAAAACTGGTCTAATCGGCCAGTGATTTGTGCTGGTCTCAGAGGCTTTTTGTATTTGTAGGAGAATGAAAGGCTTGCTTGAACTCAGTCAAAGAAGTGACGGTTAATTATTCATGCAGCCCGGCGGCTTTTCAGAGTGAAATACCATGTGCCATTCTGGAAGCAATCAGACCAAAAAGGAGAAGAGGATGTGGGGGGGGGGGGGGGGCAGAGCTCTCCAGGAGCGCGCGGGGGGGGGGGGGGGGGCAGTATGCCATTCAGATGCTCCGCTCACACCACTCAATACACTTTATTCATTAGACATTTTTACAGAATGGCATTTGGTTAAAAAAGCTGCAGTCCGCGTGAAAGAATGACTTCAGAGACCTCCAGTGTGAGTGATGTGGGGCAGAAGGTGGATCTCTGGCGAAGCCCTGATTGAATATGTAGGACTGACACATTGTAGGGAAGAACACAGGGTTGGTTTAGACTATGACATTCAGTTGGCTGGTATGAATAATGGATAGTTCATATTCAGGTTGTTTGGCAAAAGAACTACCGTAAATCCTTAAATCATGGCTGGGATTCTATTTATAGCCGGGCCTCGGATAATAGCCCGGGTCCTGGTCGATTCGGACAAATAAAGGCCGGCCCCAAAATACAAGCCGGGGTAATAATTGCCTATCATAGGGCGATCGGTCCACGAGCACTAGAAGGCATTGTTTCGATTGTTTCTGCTTTTGATACCTATCATCACCTTTCTAAGTGCATGTCGTGCCTCATTTCTGTGCTAATCAGAGGCAGAGAAGACACTAATTCCTCACAACGTCCTTTGGGCAAATTCCACACGCTGCTCCCCGTAGGTCTTCTATTGCAATCAGTGTGTAGAGCTCCCAAACTATTCCTCACTAAGCCTCAGCGTTGACCTGTCAGAGGCGAAGGGCCGCTGAAAAAGTCTCCTGCATGTCAGAGTCAAATACCAGACAAATACATTCGAGATCAAAGGTGGTCTCTGTGCACACATCCACAGAGAAGTCGAAGACCTGACAGCACTTCAGATGAGGTGATGAGGAGCTGATGAAGATCAAAGGGCTATCATATCAAGCATCTGTGTATTATTAAATATGTCATGTAATGTATTAATTATTATTGGCTTCATTATTGAGATCTACACATTGTTCTTGTAAGTGTATGAGATCACAAATAATATAATCATACAACAGAAACTAAACACTGATTTTCATATTTCCATTACTGAGTATAATAATTACTGAGTTCTGTAACTTGCAAAATTGTGTTGTGTTGTTTACTAATTCCCAAACAGAAAAACTTTGTTTCGTGACGGAAGTGATAGTTGTGCAATGATTTGGAGTCATTGGTATGCACAGGTGTCCAGATGTGCCGCTTGAGAGAAGGGTCATCATTCTCCTCTCAGAAATCTCATCAGTTTTAAATTGTCCCCCTCAAGTTCAAATGAGCTCTGTCTGCTGTGAGGCAGCCAAATGGCAGAGCCCATTAGAATGATTCTCTCAATTTACATGTCTAAATCACCAGTCCTCAGCCATGACACTGACCACCAGGGGCGATTCTAGACCTAGAGCTTTGCTGGGGCACAGGCACCCAACACCCAATACATAAAAAAAAAAACATTTAAATGTGCGCGCAATATGAAATAAATGGCTTTGACGTCTAGCCCACATCATGTCCTCATCCATTTCTTGCCTGTCTCTCTCCTCCTCCTCCTCCTCCTGCCTGGTACTGGACTGCCCAGCCTGTGCTCTTTCTCCCCTCTCTTCTCCTTCTTTTCGACCTTCTTCTCCTCCTCCTTCTCCTCCAGCACTCTCTCCCTCAATTGTTGTAGCAGCTACTGCAGCAACATCCAAACACATAGGCATGAGTAGACCTAATGTATACTCACTGCATGAATTTAATAGGCTTTCCTACACAAGGGAAGCTTATTTTTAGTCAAAAGTGAGATATACTTCTCTCCCAGGCAAGGGTCCTTCCTGGCAATACTGCAGTTCTTTGTAGCTTAAATAGCCTACTAAAGCCTTCATACTGACTTTTGGTGATAATTTGCAAATGTAGCCTAATAGCCTAAGAGTCTAATTCTGTGTAGATAGGCTACATTTACAAATGCAGCAAACTTATTTAAGTTTGACATTAAACCATTGATCAAATTACAGCACTGGCAAATTACCAGCATAAATGTTACCTTTAATGTGGGCAATTATCATACCTCCCTCGTCCTCCTCATCTCTCCTCACTGTTCCTTTCCCTCTGCCTCTGTTCAGGAAGAATTGTCTGATGTCCATCTCTGAATAGTTTATCAGAAGGCTGTTTAGTTTTACAGTAGGACAGCTTCACAAACAGTATAGGCTACTTTTACAGGACTCTCTCTCCAGTATACGTATAAATCATTATTAATTGTCCGCATGGGTGCATGCAGCCTACACATGGTGAGTGTGTGTGTGAGGGAGAGAGCACAAGCTGGTAAACTGTTGCTAAATTTAGGCTACGACGCTAAGCATTGAAAAAAAGATGCTAATTATGTGGGCAACATCCTCTAACAGCGAATAAACTTGTCATTTTTATCTGTCAAACAAGTTCTGAATTTGTTGTAACATTAAACAGGGGACAACTTACTCTGTGCTCAAAGTGATATGACGAGCTCCAGCGGACAAAATTTTCGGAAGAATCATGTGAACGATTTTCATTGGTTGTTGCGTTCAATCTTACCCAGCTACAGAGGTGCTATTTCCTGATTGGCTATTATGGCCCCTTTCTTTTTTCCTTGTTTTTTTTATTGGCTGGTAAGTGACAGGCTCGAGCCATGACTAAAGCAGGCACGGAGATGCGCTCATGAATGCCATTTCCAGCGAGAGCAGCGCTAGAATTGTACTGGGGCACTGGAGACTTTTACTAAGGCACGTGCCCCAGTGAATAAGGTCTAGTGACGCCCCTGCTGACCACACTTTGTTATCTTGCCACACATGCCCGTGCAACCTTAGACGTATTTCTTCAAATGCTCTCATAACAGAATCAGTCTTTCAGAATCAGAGCCAAATCCATTCTGTTCATCCATAACTCTGCAGTCTGTGGACCATCCCCTGCCCCTGCCCCTGTATCTGCCCCTGTCCCTGTATCTGCCCCTGCATCTGCCCCTGTCCCTGTATCTGCCCCTGTATCTGCATCTGCCCCTGTCCCTGTATCTGCCCCTGTATCTGTATCTGCCCCTGTCCCTGTATCTGCATCTGCCCCTGTCCCTGTATCTGCCCCTGTATCTGCATCTGCCCCTGTCCCTGCCCCTGTATCTGTATCTGCCCCTGCATCTGTATCTGCCCCTGTATCTGCCCCTGTATCTGTATCTGCCCCTGTATCTGTATCTGCCCCTGCATCTGTATCTGCCCCTGTATCTGCCCCTGCATCTGCCCCTGTATCTGTATCTGCCCCTGTATCTGTATCTGCCCCTGTATCTGCCCCTGTATCTGTATCTGCCCCTGCATCTGCCCCTGCATCTGCCCCTGTCTCTGTATCTGCCCCTGCATCTGCCCCAGTCTCTGTATCTGCCCCTGCATCTGCATCTGCCCCTGCATCTGCATCTGCATCTGTCTCTGTCTCTGTCGTTCAGTAATTCAGCTCAAATGTCTGCATGGCCCTCCCTCAAGCTCCGTTGCTTACTTGACGAAGCTCTCTGGCCTTTTGGATTTACATGTCGCTTTTGGATTTACACATCGCTTTTGGATACGTCGCTTTTGGATTTACACATCGCTGATAGATGGTGATTGAGTTACTCATGCTATAGTTCCCCTTGGGGATCAATAAAGTATCTATCTATCTAAGTGGTCATGCAGGATTCTGCATTTTGATGAATGATTGGATTGGATATGTAGGGTTCTGCATTTTGATGGATGATTGGATTAGATATGTAGGGTTCTGCATTTTGATGGATGATTGGGTTGGATATGTAGGGTTCTGCATTTTGATGGATGATTGGATTAGATATGTAGGGTTCTGCATTTTGATGGATGATTGGGTTGGATATGTATGATTCTGCATATTGATGGAGGACTGGATGATTGGATTGGATGGTTTTGAATATCTCTTTCCTCAGAGAAGAAGAAGAAAAACCTCAAAGCCCACATTGGAATGATTACAGAAACGCTTATTGACAGATAGATCATACACTGTTAACGTGGAAGCTCACCAATACATCAATAGAGAAATAATGAATGGGTAGACCAGAAATAACGTCACAAGATGGGAAGTATGCACAAAGTGTAAACCTCAGGCAGAAAGATATCCTCAGCAGCCCTGTAAACAAATGACCCAGAGCCCCCAAGCTTGCAGCTGGAAAGAGCAGCTACACTCTGACACAGCACCACAATACAGGAGGATTTTATTCTGAAAAACATCTGCCCACAGTGCAGCTTGATTAGTGTAACTAATTAAACTTCCCCATTAAGAAATTGCTATAAAACATTTCCATTTGATGACTGAGGTCTAGAGATGCTGTTATGTGCTGTGTGTGTGTGTGTCTGTGTGCTGTTGTGTGTGTGCTGTGTGTGTGTGTGCTGTGTGTGTGCTGTGTGCTGTTGTGTGTGTGTTTGTGTGTGTGCTGTGTATGTGTGTGTGTGTGTGTGCACCATGTGTGTGCACTGTGTGTGTGGTGCTGTTGTGTGTGTGTGTGTGTGTGTGTGTGTATTGCTGATATTTAATGAGGTCTGTGCATCCAGACAATACAACACGTCAACACTTATGTACAATACAACACGTCAACACTTATGTACAATACAACACGTCAACACTTATGTACAATACAACACGTCAACATTTATGTACAATACAACACATCAACACTTATGTACAATACAACAAGTCACATAATGTCCCATCAGCCTCCATAAGTGTCTGTGACTCGCATGCAGCTTTGAAAAAAAGAACAGCCTGTCAATGTCAAACCCCACAACTGAGACATATGTGATTTCCCTGTAGGACACCAGGGTCTGTGTGCTGTGTGTGTATGCTGTGTGTGTGTGAGTGTGTGTTTTCCAGTGTTGCGCGGGTTTGGTCACAAGCGGCCCGCGGTCGCCCGATATTTTAATCAACCCGACAGCAACTCGGACCGCGAATATTAATTAGGACAAAATTATACCCGACCCGCGATCCGACCCGCTTATTTACAAAATGTGTGCTTTTGGTTATAGCCTGCATGCAGTGTTACAGTAGGCCATTTCTGTAAAACAAACGAATTTATTTGCGAAACTTTATGCAGTAGAACTACACGCGGTAGGCATGCAGGACATAATGTTTGCGCAGGAGAGAGAATGAGAATAAGAGCGCAAGCACGCAACAACCAAGGATTAGAACAGGATAAGATTTGAAGGCCATGGACATACATCTTTCTTTCGAAAACAGAAATGGTGAGGCAAGGTAGGCAAGATACATTGCTGGTCAAAACGTTAGCGTAAGAACTGGTTTATAATGCTGAATGAAGCACAAAGCTTTACTACGTCCACTGTTTAAAGTCACAAACACAACGAACTAAGGTAACTTTTATGCATGCGCGAACCTATACATACCGGTAGATATGGCTGTGTAGTCTGTGCCATAACATTTATTCCTGCAGGCTGCCCGTTTTGGCTGTCATACTTTTAAATGGCTTCACAAGAAGTAGGCCTAGACCATAACTTGTACTACTGTCATCTTCTTTAACAACTTTTCCCAATATTTCCCATAGCCTATATCGCTTTTCCTGAAGGGGTGTCTTTATTATTTTAACTCGCGTCTTGCTTGTTGCTACTGTTGACTTTACTGTATTGATCCTTTACTGTATTGATGCTAGCCTTCTCGTGATATTTTAAGTAGGCTTATTTGTAGAAAATATATATTAAATTGATTTTAACTGACCCGCCCGCAAATGACCCGAATATCATTAAAATATTTTGTTTATGACTCATAACCGCGGGTGACCGCGGTCATCCGCGGGCGACCGCTTAATTTCGGGCAGACCGCGCAACACTGGTGTTTTCCCTGTAGGACACCAGGGATGCATAAGGACTTTCTTCGATAGTTTCCTATGAGCACTTGGGTTGTAAGTTGTTGTTATATTGTTGATTCCCACGCCTTTGGTTTACTTTTCCCCCCACGAGCAGCTGAACTGTTCTGTACTTGATTAAAGGAACCATATGTAAGATTGTGGTCAAAACTGGTACTACAATCACTTTCACTGTAGAGCGGTGTAGAGCGGTGTATCCCCTTCCCCTCCACTCTGACTGGCAGAGCTGGCAACCCGAATGCCGAAACACTACTGACTTCGTGATAAGTAGATAGGTGGAGGGTGGCGCATCAGGCCAAAACACAATATGACAACATCAACATCAGTTGAGGGCTGCAACTTCACTTTTTAAATGACAATATCCTGGCCGGACTACTGTCAGGAATATTAAGTATTTTAAATGAACATGATTTCTTAATGTCTAGTGACATATCAGGGCCATTTTATGATTAATTGAAATACATTTCTTACATACGGTTCCTTTAACTATCTGCTGAGTCATGTTTGAGAAGCTCCAGCTGAACTGTTCTGTACTTGATTAACTATCTGCTGAGTCATGTTTGAGAAGCTCCAGTGTTTCCGTCTGACGAGAAGCGACTCAGCATGATTCATTCATCTCTGTTCCTTTCGTTGGTTGAAAGTGCCAAGTCCTCTTACTTGGTACCAATCAATGTGCCAAGTCCTCTTACTTGGTACCAATCACTGCATTTCACTTTTACCCACCTGCCCTTTGACACATGCAAAACTATTCTTTAATTCATGTCTTTACTTTAGGGACCCCAGGGCCATGGATCCTAAGCCAAGGTCAACACACACACACACACACACACCTATCCCAAGCCAAGCCAAGGTCAATATGCTCAGCACACACACACACCTATCCCAAGCCAAGCCAAGGTCAATATGCTCAGCACACACACACACCTATCCCAAGCCAAGCCAAGGTCAATATGCTCAGCACACACACACACCTATCCCAAGCCAAGCCAAGGTCAACACACACACACACACACACCTATCCCAAGCCAAGGTCAAGGTCAATATGCTCAGCACACACACACACCTGGTCAATATGCTCAGCACCTGGTCAATATGCTCAGCACCTGGTCAATATGCTCAGCATAACAACGTCCTGAAACCTAACAAGGGCTGACGCCGCTTTCTGGTCTGCCATGTAAATTGTCAAGATTATTCTATCTATCTATCTATCTATCTATCTATCTATATATATATATCTAGCTATCTATCTTTGCCAAAGAAATCCAAGAATTTGAAGTCACTTTTCAGGCACTCACTAACAGGAAATGGGTGAGATATGCCAGGGAGCTGATTGCCTTACTGAGGAGATTATTCTGCACCTGTTAATTACCTAGAATAATGTCAGGGTGGTTCATTATTCTATTCCACTAAAAAGTGATCTACCTTTATTGGGTGAACTAAGTGTGATGCTATTACTGTAACAGAGTCTAATGACATTATACTAGGAAATTTGCATAATATAAATTGACAACCTCTGACACTGAAGGAATTCAAAATACATTACTGTAAATGCAATAAAACTCCATGATCTGAGCTAATGTTGTCAGACAGCAGACAAAGACATAGGACACGTTTTAGGAGACAGTAATTGATTGTCTCAAGCTCTACTGGTATTGCAACAACAACAACAGCAACAACTTGCATTTATATAGGGCTTTATCAAAGTGCAACATGTCGTGTGGCAGTCAATCCTGATTCGGTGGTAACAGCTGAAGTTCAGGTTAAGAAAGCCTGTTTATCAGCATAATATTACTAACCTGATTTATTTGTATGGGGCCTGGCAAAAGAAACACAGTTCACATGTCATACTGTCATAAAAAAACGTGAAACCAAAATTATATGGATGACTGATTTATTTTCAAACGAGAATTTTAAGATACGATTCCAGTGTGCTTGCCAAGGTTAAAGTACAATGGGCAGCATAAAAATACTACCATGTGAATGGAGCTTTCATCACAGCTCAAGGTTTTCAGTACAGAACGCCGCCCCATGTGTCACGTATAAAACAGAGGCAACTTCTCCACTCTCCCATTCGCTGAGCGATGTGTGGAGACTCACGCGCACCGCTTTACGCACCGCAATCCCTCTCTCACGGAACTGACAAATAGACCTACTAAGATACGTACGCACTGCAGGGAAGCATTTAATTTGTACAGTTGATCAGTGGGTACGCAATTATGGAGGAGAATGTGACTTTGTCTGGTCGCGATTATCTGGATTTACGCCTCTACGCGCAGAAACTTCTGAAGCATGGAAACCTCTCTTTTCCGGCTCACGCGAACACTACGGAGACGACAGTCCAGGAGGACAGCTTGGATGTGAACACGGACATATACTCCAAGGTGCTGGTTACTGTTATATACGTGATTCTGTTTCTAATCGGTTGTTTGGGAAACTCTATCACGCTATACACCTTACTCACAAAGAAATCTCTCCAAAACCTTCAGAGTACCGTTCACTATCACTTGGCGAGTCTCGCTGTTTCTGACCTACTCATCCTGATCCTGAGCATGCCAATCGAACTCTACAACTTTATCTGGGTCCACCACCCTTGGGCTTTCGGCGAAGCTGTCTGCAAAGGTTATTACTTCCTCCGCGACGGCTGCTCGTATGCCACGGCATTTAACATCACCAGCCTGAGTGTGGAACGTTATATGGCCATCTGCCACCCATTCAAAGCTAAGAGCATCATGTCTCGTAGCCGGACCAAGAAGCTTATCAGCGGGATGTGGGTAGCCTCCTTCCTCCTGGCGACACCAATGCTCTTTACGATGGGACAGCGATCGGAAAACGCTGAGAATATTTGTACAACGATTGTGTCGCCAGTTACAACCAAGACAGTGATTCAGGTGAGTGAACAATTAGAACGGACCTGAGTGAAGACTCGCTCTCTGCTTTGTGTGCGTGCGTATCCGCTCTCTGTTTTGCATGCATGCGTAATTTGATCAAAAAATGATTAAGTGGCTGATAAATTAAGTGGTTGATTCATTTGAACTGGCGTTGGGGACAGTGTACGTTCTAGGCTACCTTTAATGTAATTAAATGTATGTAAAATCTACCCGCTGTATAACAACTCCTACAAGTGGTAATACACGTGCACTGCTTCGCCTGCCTCTATATCAGCGCGAGAGATCGGAAGTGAGTAGGCTAATTGATCACTGTAAACCTTGACTGTATTTGGTGAGACCTAGAATCAGAATATTAATCGTCAAGACATTTGATGTTTTGCAACGTTACTCCAAAACTGCCAAAGGCCATATTCTCTGCAGAAGCTGATAGATAGTCCGACTGAGAGTGGCAGCCCTTTACCAATATAATTGTTATGTCCGTTCAGGACGCACTTACGTGTATACGACGGAATATTAGGGCCACACATGAAGAAAAAAATATTTTTGCCATGGCGAGATTAAACTCGACATGTTGAATTTAAAGTCGCCATGTCGACATTAAACTCGACATTTCGAGAATAAAGTTGAGATGTCATGTCGACTTTAATCTCGACGTGTCGACATTAAACTCGACATTTCGAGAATAAAGTTGAAATATCATATCTACTTTAATCTCGACGTGTCGATTTTAAAGTCGACATGCTGACATTAAACTCGCAGTTTAAACATAGCATACACAGTTTAAGCTAGCCTACACTAACAAACAATATGTTACATGAATAATGGGCTTCAAATCAAATAGGTGTTATTTCAGATAGATTGCAGATATTCAGATAGATTGCGTCTTGTCTGTTAACTACTCATTGCCGTCATCGTGAAGTGCTGTATCTCGCGGTTGGAAATACCATGCACTATGCCGTTTAGGCTATATAGCTAGAATAATACATGTATCCAATGATATAATGTTTCTATACAAAATGCTATTTCACTCTGTTTTACGTGGGTAAGGCCACCGCACATTCAAATAACTGCCCTTCATGAACCACAGGCCGTCACTCTCCATAGGTTAACTAATTTCTCTAAAACTGCTTTTCCATGTCTCACCTGCAATAAACATAGGAGGCTATAAACACAGGTATACCTTAAAGGAGAATTCCGGTGTGATATTGACCTAAAGTGTATTGAAACATGATACCGAGTGTGAACGTATGTCTCATAGCCCATCTCAGCTTGTCCCCTGCACTCCAAAATCTGGCGCTAGTTAGCCGATACTACCAACAGCTTTTTCAATTGTGGTGCTTCGGCATCGGGCTAGCCATGAAAATAAATCACTGTTTTACACCATTTACGAGGCACAATGTATCTCCACACTTCATTGGTAGACTTCCGAGGGCCCTGACATTTAAAACGAGACATTGAGAACTTTGAAAAAGCACTGGTAGTTTACTTACAAGACGATTTATACAGACAGTATCTTCACAAAGTTTAGCGTTTGCAGCCATCTTGAATTTAGTCACCATAAGTCCAGCAACGAGTAAGAATGAACAGGTATGATAAAGGGATCAGA
The DNA here is from genome assembly GCF_046254945.1 of Alosa pseudoharengus. NCBI lineage: Eukaryota > Metazoa > Chordata > Actinopteri > Clupeiformes > Clupeidae > Alosa > Alosa pseudoharengus. The sequence continues at coordinate 40,262,136 of NW_027468881.1, read as the reverse complement.
TTCCAAAAATAATTCAGTGGAAATGCATGAATTCCAGTTTCTAGCAGCAATTATTTGGAATCTGGTATTTTATCAGCAATAATTTGGAAAATTATTTTTGGAATCTGATCCCTTTTATCATACCTGTTCATTCTTACTTGTAGCTCGACTTATCGTGACTAAATTCAAGATGGCTGCAAACGCTAAACTTCGTGAAGATACTGTCTGTATAAATCGTCTTGTAAGTAAACTACCAGTGCTTTTTCAAAGTTCTCAATGTCTCGTTTTAAATGTCAGGGCCCTCTGTGTGGATCTCATGACAGGGGTAGCATCAACACTAGAGAAATGTTGGATTGAGTGTGGATCTCATGACAGGGGTAGCATCAACACTAGAGAAATGTTGGATTGAGTGTGGATCTCATGACAGGGGTAGCATCAACCCTAGAGAAATGTTGGATTGAGAGTGGATCTCATGACAGGGGTAGCATCAAGGAAATGTTGGATTGAGAGTGGATCTCATGAGCTGTGCTTAGCTCCATGGTTTTGAGTGACATCAACATGGCATCAATCAGCACAGCGGAGTGTCTGTAAACAGGCAGAGAGTGTAAAGGCAAGAGAGAGCGAGAGACACGGCAAGGCAAGAGAAAGCGAGAACATTTCATACACAAAGGCAACTCCATGTGCTTGACATGATCAAAACAGAGAATAGCAAACAATAATACACAAAGGCAACTCAATGTGCTTGACATGATCAAAACAGAGAATAGCAAACAGTAATAAATAAAAGCATAAGGGACAAATAAAAACTCAATGTGCTTGACATGATCAAAACAGAGAATAGCAAACAAAGGCAACTCAATGTGCTTGACATGATCAAAACAGAGAATAGCAAACAGTAATACACAAAGGCAACTCAATGTGCTTGACATGATCAAAACAGAGAATAGCAAACAAAGGCAACTCAATGTGCTTGACATGATCAAAACAGAGAATAGCAAACAGTAATAAATAAAAGCATAAGGGACAAATAAAAAATATTCAGTATATAAACGAGAAATTGAAATATATATTTAATATTCTTTAAAAAACCCTGCAATGGTTAAAATAAATATAGAATAAATAAAACAGATTTAAAACAGGTCCATATTTAATGTGACATGGAAGTTAGTTCCAGAGCTAAATGTGGCTCCAGCATGCCATTCCCCCCCCCCCCCCCCCAAAAAAAAAAAAAAAAAAAATATATATATATATATAAAAAATTACTTTAGCCTTCTTAGATACTGAAATAGTGATGAATAGCCTAGAGTTTGTTAAACTCACCTAAACATGTATTTTGCAATCATTTAACCCGTCATGGGCAATGCTAAAGTCACTGTTACAAACAGTGAAGCATGCAAGACTATCGTTATTTTGAACTCTTATGAGACGGGTACACTTTCGTGTAGTCTGGTGTGAAATGGGTCCTTTTGGGGGGCACTCTGCCTCTGCCATGACGCTCCTGCCGTTATCAATATGCGGGAGACTCCCTGAACTTCCAGGAGACTTGGGATGTCTGTAGTAGTGCTACAGAGTGCTTTAGTAGTGCTTCTCCTGTGATCTGAGCTCTGGAAGGTCTGGGGTATGGAGACATGTCTAAGAGCTACTTTGGCCTATTTAGTGATTTTCAGACAAGCTGTGAGTTACTGCGAGTGATGTGGTCAGTTCTTTTGGTTTTCGTGAGATTCCTTTGCACCACCTGGAGATGCTTGGTCATCTGTTTTTGGACGGACTGTAAAAGGTCTATTGCAGTAGTCAACCCCTCTTGAAATAAAAGTATTAAAAAGTTGTGTCATCTTTTGTCATAAGACCTCTTAGTCTAGCAATATTTTTTAAGGTGGTAAAACGCTGATTTGGTTGTTGCTTTCATGTGGCTGTTGAAGTTTAGATCAATGTCAATGACACAAAATGACTCTAAGCCTTTCTTCCTTTTTACTAAATATGATTACTTTAGTTTTGTCCTTGTTTAGCTGAAGAACGTTTTGAGACATCCAGTTGACGATTCGGTCGATGCATTGACAGAGTCAAGGTGACCATAATCATTAGGCAACAGAGCTAATTAGATTTGTCAACAGTGTAGCTATGCTAGTAGATCTGATTGTTTTTGATAATTTGTCCAAGTGGGAGCATATAGAGGTCGAATAAAAGCTGACCCAAAAGTGTTGCCCAGTGTTGTAGTCTGTACCCTGAGAACCCAATCCAGTGTTCTAGTCTTTACCTGAGAACCCAATCCAGTGTTCTAGTCTGTACCTGAGAACCCAATCAGTGTTCTAGTCTGTACCTGAGAACCCAATCAGTGTTCTAGTCTAGTGTATTACAATGCTGTGATCAACAGTACCAAATGCTGCACTACAGTCCATTAATACATGGACTAAAGTTTTGTTTACATTTGTATTGAAGTGTATGTCATGTTGAAGCGTTTGTCATGTTGAAGCGAATGTCATGTTGAAGCGTATGTCATGTTGAAGCATATGTCATGATGAAGCGTGTGTCATGTTGAAGCGTATGTCATGTTGAAGCATATGTCATGATGAAGCGTGTGTCATGTTGAAGCGTATGTCATGTTGAAGTGTATGTCATGATGAAACGTATGTCATGTTAAGCGTGTGTCATGTTGAAGCGTGTGTCATGTTGAAGCATATGTCAGGTTGAAGCATATGTCATGTTGAAGCATATGTCATGTTGAAGCATATGTCATGTTAAGCGTGTGTCATGTTGAAGCGTGTGTCATGTTGAAGCGTATGTCATGTTGAAGGGTATGTCATTTTGAAGCATATGCCATTTCAAATTCTGATAAGAGGCGTTTCAGTGCTGTGATTGCCACGGAAACCTGACTGAAAATGATCAAGTCTATTAAAGGAATACGCCACCCCTAGGTAAAATTGGGTCACTCCGAAGAGGAGTGTGACCGCACTTGTGTCACTGCTACCGACGACTTCTCAGCAATGATCCATCCTGCAGTCCTCAGTTTTTTTTTCTACACTCCACACTCACACCACCAGTTTGTGTTTGCTCTCGTTCTCTCATCCGACTCACCTTGACTAGTCGCAACGTCCTCTCTTCCCAGATCCAAAGCTCGCAACTGTTTGTATTTGTGCATTAAACATTGTATTTGGCCCACAATTAGCACCTGCCACTCATCACTCATCAATTGTGAATAAACATATATGTTAATGAATTAAATAAACAATATTTAACTTCAGTTTGCTGAAATAGGTCTTCATTTACAAAGCATTTTAGGCCTTAATTTCAAGTGTTTATAATTAAAAATGTAACAAGTCATTTCTATGTGGTTAGTATATGAACTATGTTTTGATAGAAATAGAAAATGTGCAGTATGTGTATTGTTATCATAATATGATGTTTTGGTCACATTGCACAGCCATGATGGGGAGGTCTTTTCATGGACGGCATGATGTCTCTTATCCTGCCACAGTTCATTTGCAGTAAAAAAGATCTGAAATATGTATTTGCTGTGTGTGCATCCATGCTGGCCTTGATGCACTGCTTGATGCACTGCTTGATGCACATGTGCAGTGTTTGCTTTTGTGCTTTTTTAAAGCAGGAAATGGAGTGGGAACAGAAACAGCTGGAGGTGTTTACTGGGCCTGAAGAGACCAAAACAAACCAGACACATCTCTCCATGGCTCTTCCTAAAACCAGACACATCTCTCCATAGATGTACCTGAGGGTGGGTGGGTGTGAAACAGACACATCTCTCCATGGCTGTACCTGAGGGTGGGTGGGTGTGAAACAGACACATCTCTCCATGGCTGTACCTGAGGGTGGGTGGGTGTGAAACAGACACATCTCTCCATGGCTGTACCTGAGGGTGGGTGGGTGTGAAACAGACACATCTCTCCATGGCTGTACCTGAGGGTGGGTGGGTGTTTTCGAGAGGAAGAGTGATCCGTGGAGTTTCCCAAAGCCTTCTTAACATCAATCATAGGTTTTAGGTTACTTTAAGAAACGCCTTAACATTTTGAGGTGCTCCCAAAACATCCTTAAGGTATATATCCCTTCTGAAGAGATACTGCACTTTCTAAGCTGCACCTCAGAGTTAAAAATAATATTTTATAGTCTAGAAATGTAATGAAATGTGTGAGTAATATGGGAGCCAGCCAACCATCCATTATGGCTTGCATATTACTTCCTGTTGATGAATGGTCACCTGCTCCAATCTGAGTCATGTCCATTATCCATATCTCATGCTTGGCCAAACCTGTGTGAATGCCAGTAATGATGTTAGACAAAAAAATACTCAATCTCTTAAAATATACAACGGAGGGTTTCTCTCAGGGCAACTTTTAAAAGATGGTTTACCTTTTAAGTCTTTATAAAACACTAAGACACAATGTTATTTTGGATTTAGTTTGAGATAGAGAGAAGTTTGAGTGACAGGGAAATGGAGACTGAGGTAAAGATAATGAACTGGCTAAAAAAGATGAGAATTGTGCATGAGATACAGACGGTTTTGCTCCTGAGGTAAAGATACTGAATTGGCTAAAAAAGATGAGAATTGTGCATGAGATACAGACGGCTTCACTCCTGCTCTCCTTGCAGTTGCTGGCTGGTGCCATTGTGATACAGCAGCAGTTTGAAATTGGCCATGAAATGAGTCTCCGTGCTTGTACAACATGAACAGATATAAATACATGCACTAGTGATGTAGACCTCATAGGATGTGTTTGGTTTCTCCCAGAAGAATCAAGAAAAGTAACGAAGCAGACACATTAGATGGAAATATTTGATTATTAATATTAATATTTGATTACCTTCTGCCCAGTTCCAACCATGAACTCTCCTTCTGTGGCATTTGTTGGTGATTGTTTGCAAATACAATAATTAGAATGTCATTTTCTAACAATATTGTGTGTCCACAGGGCTACTCGTCTGTTATAATTACTCATTCAGATTTTTTGTCAGTCAGTATGTTTACATGCACAGGTACTGTAAGTCGAGCTACAGTTATAGCTCTTTGACCATAGACAGTAAAAGATTTGACTGGACCACTGTCATGATCTCCGTAAACCAGTGTTTCTCAAAGTGTGGTCTGGGGACCGCTGGTGGTCCGAAAGCTATCCCAAGGGGTCCGCAAGCACACGTGGTAAAATATAAAATAGATGAGTTGTTTGCAATATTGAACCAACTTGTATGTAAATCCAAACAGTATGTAAAGCCAGTTTAAATCATATGAATCCTTTGACACAATAAGCAAAGTGCAAAGACAATAAGCAAGGTGGTTCAGTGAGTAGGCCTATTGTGTAGGCTAATATAGCCTACTGCTGAAGTAGGTCTATTTTTTAAGCTAGATGGTCCGTGCGTTTCTTTTTATTGGTTAAGTTAAGTTTACTCCGCCATGCTAGATGGTGATATGCGCCCAAACACAACACATTCCCCTAACTCTCCATCTAAGCTAACTTGCTAGCGAACTTTGCATCATCAGTGTAACTAGTTAAATAGTTGACATTACTTGCTGAAAATTTTCGTTTGGACATTCTGGGGGATGTTAATTTGTATAAGAGAAGCTTTAACTTCTGGGTATGTAGCATTGTGGCATAAAGCTTAGTTAGCTTGCTAACTCTGGCAGAAATCTCCAGTGTTCTTGTTCTACTGTATGTAGTTTCGTGTTGCCGCCACAGGGTTGCAGCAACAGCACGTACTGTAGACTAGCCTACAGGAAAGCTGTTGAGCATGAACTCGTTGGGAATATTTTGAAAACGTAACAGCTAGATATTCTGCCTACTCATTTTGTAGACGAAAATGAAGAGAGATTTTATCTTAGTTTTTATTTCATGCAAAACATTTTAGTCTCGTCTTTTTTCGTCAACAATAATGCATCTTAAGATAGTCTTAGTCAGTGTTTCAGGAAATTAGTGCAGTTTCGTCATCGTCTCGTCTTAGTCATGAAAAAAAAGGTTGTTGACGAACATTTTTCATCTCGTCTCGTCCGACGAAATTAACACTACTGCTTCCCCATTTGTCAATGGCAATATCCGGGCCCTGTCCAAATGAGTCATGAGAAATGAACCCATAGCATCTACACACGCATGAGTCTAATGCCTTATTGTGCCGGTGAATGAGCTGTATTCTGTCTGGTGTTCTTGCTACAAAGCACCCTGGTTTAAGTATCCAGCATGTTTTCTGGTGTTCTATTCGGTACCAAGCAAACTAAGGAGTTTTGTGAGTCCAGGGTAATGGGGCTTCTAATAAACAATGTGAGGTGGTCTAGAGAAAAGATGCCATGTGGTTAGAGATGCTTAGAGGGTAAAGAAGTTGATGTACTGTCTCTGATTGTTTGTCGTGAGAAGCTTCAAGCTATGTGGATAAAGTTGTGGAATTGTGGTCAGAAAATCACATGCGTAGGTGCTTCTTGACTTACGTTTTTCATTGTTTCATTTGTTCATGTCTTCGTTTTCTTGCCGTGAGCTCCTCAGTGTCAGTGACATTGACACTATTACAGTAGCTGCTGGTTGATCCAGACACAGTATAAATGAACAAACCCACTTACTGAATATGGGGTGTGGGAGAGAGCCAGAGTCATTCTTTATTCCTTCAGAAATGTCATAATTATCAGTTTGCTTCATCTGAATTCTTTATTCTTAGATTTTGTCAGATGCTTCTGAAATTGTGTGGCAGATGCATTTTTCTGATCTTTTTGGACTCTTTGATACCCTTATAGGATGATGATTTCTTTAATGATTTATGATTAAAAGTCAATTTTAAAAAAAATCTCAAAAGCTGCCCAGTCCATGGGCATTCCAAGCCACTCAGCGGGCCTTATTTCCGCGATCATAAATCCAGCAAAGCGAATCATTATCCCAATGCAAAGCTTTTTCCTATCTTACACTCAGATTTTTCCCAATGTGCTTCACTTTTATTAAACAATGCGCCCAGAGGTGTGGCAATTAACGACATAAGGCGGGATCTGGAGCATGATCTAAAAATCACTATCTTACACCATCTAAAAAGCATTACACCACTGACCAAGAAAAACCTGGACTATAGCAAAAGGTGCATATGAAGCACAGCTGAAGACGCACTGTCACGAGATGTAAGCAGCAAATCCTCTGCAGGATAAATGTCCTTAGGTTTTTTATTCAGTCATTCGAACATTATTGGGTAAGTGCTATGTTTCGATGGTAACCCATTGTCAGTCAATAGTGAAAGTAATTAACTGTGTATAACTTTTTCTGTTGTTGCCTATGACACCACTGTGAAGTTAATTACACTTTGCCTATGAGTGTAAATAATAGACGAGTGCAGATGTGTGTAGCCTATACGCTGCTAGGTTTTAGTAAAGCAAGGTTCAGTGGAATACCTGTTTCATTCGGTCTTGCGTGCAAGCAGATTCCTTCAAATGCCGCTGACTATCAAAATACCGAAGCACTGTTTGAAGTCGGGCTGCTTGCTGTTAAAGGGAATAACAGATTGATGACAAAACACACCCATGACTGATTAAGAAACATAAGAGCCGCCTTTTTGCGCCAGGCACCTGACGTTTGATAACAAAACCACCCCGAATGTGGAATGGACAATGAATTTAAATGAATTTAAGCTATTTGCTAGTGACCGTGCGTTGTAGATTGCTAAAACAGGGCCCAGCGTGCGCTAGTGACTGTGCGTTTTAGATCGCTAAAATAGGACCCAGCGTGTGATAGTGACCGTGCGTTTTAGATCGCTAAAATAGGACCCAGCGTGTGATAGTGACTGTGCGTTTTAGATCGCTAAAATAGGACCCAGCGTGTGATAGTGACCGTGCGTTTTAGATCGCTAAAATAGGACCCAGCGTGTGATAGTGACCGTGCGTTTTAGATCGCTAAAATAGGACCCAGCGTGTGATAGTGACCGTGCGTTTAAGATCGCTAAAATAGGGCCCAGCGTGTGATAGTGACCGTGCGTTTTAGATCGCTAAAATAGGGCTCAGCGTGTGATAGTGACAAACCCCTCTCCTCCTCTCTCCTCCTTTTGCCATGGGACGCAGTGTTTTTTTGTACACATAAATATCTGACATCTAAATAAATCCGCATGATTATTTTGGAAAACCATTCCAAATTCTCTCAGCTGCTTCATATGACACGTCTGCTCCAGCACAAGAACATCTTCATTGGGCACCTATTGTTTCATGTCCTTTAAATCAACACTTCCACTTGCAGTTTTTTCATATTAGACTTAGTCCAATAGATCATGTACATATTAGACTTAGTCCAATAGATAATGTACATATTAGACTCAGTCCAATGGATAATGTACATCAGGTGATCGCTAATGGTAGCCCATGGTACTGTTACTTACAGCATCTTTTCTAACTGCTAGAGTGACCCAGCCCATGGTACTGTATGCATAGTTTCTAACTGCTAGAGTGACCCAGCCCATGGTACTGTATGCATACTGTAGTTTCTAACTGCTAGAGTATGCAGATAGTGCTCAGAGTGGCAGTGCACCCAAAAGGTCTCATCTCACACAGAAAGGTTATATGCACTTATTGATGTGTCTGTGCCATACATGACCAAAAGGAACATTTGGATAAGCATGACTTGTTTTTCAGTACTTTCATTCCTGTTTTAGTCATTACCTGCTGCTTACCAGCCACTAAAAAATGTCTTGAAAATGTCCAGCTAAATGTCATTTTATGTTATGTTAGAAACTCTTGCCCAACTGAATGTGTAATTGAATAGCCCTAGCCATTACAAGTTTGATGTTCTAAAAGTGATCACCTACAGCTAATGTTACTGAGATTTAGACTAAATCAAATAATGAATGGTGCTAATACACAACTCAATTGTGTATTAATTTTGTATGACAACTATCCAAATGAAAATGTACTGTATAAAGGCCAAATATTCCATCTCTATTGGACACGAGAGCTCAAGAATGCATTTTCTCAGTCTTTGTAATTGTTGTCACAAAGGGTTAGTTGGTAGGGATTTTTATATTTCAGTTTTCATCTATACAATGTCCTGCCAGTGTCCTTGGAGAGATCTGTCTGAAAGGAATTAGAATTCAGGACGTGTCAGGTCATTATAGATTTAGTGGATGTTTTTAGTGTTATTTTATGCTGTCCTGCTGAACCAACTTGTTACTACCAAGACAAAAGGTAACTCCACACACACACACACACACACAGACACACACACACACACACACACACACACACACACACACACACACACACACACACACACACACACACACACACACACACACACAAGCCATCACCATCAAAAACAAAGTGGTAGCAGCTGGAAGCCAGAGTGATAGCAGGACCTGTAGGTCAGGCGATAGCACCATGCTAATCACAGCAGGGAGATGCCATTTACAATATGGCAGGTGTCTGTTATTCTCCTGGCCAGCCTGGTCACTGGGCACCCTGGGGGTGGATATCAAGCCATCAGACCGTCCAGCAGAGGGGAATGACAATCTGGAGGGGAAAAAAGGTAAATTTGAGCTCTCCTGATGGTTTTATTTGTGAAAGGCTTTTGTGGAGCCAGGACACAATGCACTGTCCATCAGACACACAGCCAGAATGAAGGACATCACATCACACATAATGATGCTTAATGTTGTTTGTGGTGATTGCAATCACACTGTTGTTGATAAAAAGTCATGCTCTCATAACATGATCTTTGGTCAGTGTGCACTCCCTGTACGGGGCACTTGAAGTATACTTGGCCGAGAAACCTGATTTACATTTACATTTACGATTTACATTGATCGCCGGACGATTTTCAAAACCCAGTGTGGCCCTTGAGCCAAACAGTTTACCCATCCCTGTGCTAAATGGAGTCTATTTGGAATAAAGTTGGTATTGCCATACTGCTGTTGTCATTCAACATGCATTACTTAAAACATAAAGTCACAAATTGTGTCATAGATGTGTTAGCTGTCAATTCATTAGGCCATAACTAGGGCTGTCAATCGATGAATCTAATTAATTACATACTCTGATTAATTAATCTAAATTAATCGCATGCATCAATTTTTGCTATGAACATCTTAAAAACAAGTTTGGCCGATATGTGAATCAATAAAGAGCCAAACCAACATTATAGACTTTAAAGTTCAACGTATCTCTCTTTTATTATAATTTTCCCTTTGGCTCAGGCATCAGCGTGCCTGGTGTCCGATTTTTAGCATGATAAATGCAAATGACTGAAGTTACCACTCACTTACCACACACAATGACATGTGCAGAGTATGCTACCCTAACACCAAGGTAATGTTTGGAATATCCCTGTGAGAAACTGAACTTTATCGTTCTCACTACCTCATCCGCGTTGCCCTGCAAGCGCAGACACGAGAGAAAGAGACTCATTTGTTCGCACACACACGCACACACTTCCCCACACGCCACCCAAAATCAGTAGTGATATATGTTCCTACCGTAACTTTCACGAGTTGAGTCGTACCTCTCCCGCGTCGGTAGGTGCACTCAAACGCTCTGTCGCGCGGCGCGAATGTGTTAGCATGTTGCTATGCTAGCGGGCTCTGCCGTGGCCGTAGAGAGAGGCACATAGCAGTATTCAAACACCTCCACGTTTTACCTACTTAAATACAGTTGCACGAGTAGTTGATGAAAAATGTTAGGGCACCCAACATGAAACGTGATGATTTTCCAAGCGAATAAACATGAGAACTACAATGTGTGGCGCAATAGCACTTGGGAGTACTTCGACCTAGCGTGGTAATATTATTAACACCTTATTGTAGATCCTATCCACCACAGAGTTTAGAATCCATGCTGGATCGACCCTCAGCCTCTCCCTCCCCTCTGAGCGAGAGAGGCACACACACTAGAGATGCGCTGATGGGCTATTATTTCAACCATAACTGCATAGCAAAACTTATCATCCATCAGCCATCCATCAGCACCAAAGTTTGTTGACCAATTTTCAAAACTGCACCTGCCCACCATCCGCTGGTTGTTTTAATGTAGGCTATATGGGTGATGCAGCGCTGCTGACGTGAGGCTAGAAAGCCCTTGCCTGTTCTAGAAAGACTGATCTAATGCAGCAAATATATTAAAAGGCAAAAGTCGTACATTGGCTAGGCCTATCTCCAGAATATCAGCAGCAAACTCAGTCTCTGTCGCGCAAAACAGTCTCCAAATAAAACGCACATCGGCCTGTTGCCTATTCTGCCAGCTTGTGAAAATATATCGTCCAAAATGCTTGATTGCATTGCATTTTCCACATTTTTAGCTACATTTTCATGTACCACATCAGCATTTTTGTTCAGTGAATCTTTTGTAAATTGCTTTACGTCAGGCGTGACGTTCGAGGCCTCGTTTGGCTCCACTGCTTCGAGTTGTGGTTCACTTTAGGCAGGACGCTTTGACTATTAAGATGACCCATACTCGGATACGTAGCCTACTCGCGGGTCGTTGGTTGGTTGTATGCCTATATTTCACTGCTCTCTGTTCATTTCAAATACTACCCAGTTACCAAAGCACTTTCACTGCCCTCTGTTCTTCAAACATACTCAGTTACAAAATCACTGTGCTCTCTTCTGTCATTTTACCCAACGTCAGCCTACAATTTAATATAGATTTTTTTCTCTGGAAGAAGGCCGATTGTAGGATAGGACACTGGGTAAGACGTTGGACTAGAAAACGCGCGTCCTGGGTTTTATGTGTTGTATTTTTATTGACCAGTAGGTGTCCTAGGGTGCATTCGAAGCCTCGAGAAATGAACCACTTTTCAACACATTTGGCTGGAAAGCTTCAAGGGTTCAAGAAGCTTCATCTCGCCATCACTACTCACAACACTTCCTGACGCTCCGACCTCTGTCACTGTCCCATTGCGGAAGCGCGCTCCGCGCCGGGACAGGTTATTTTAAACATTCTTAGGGAGCAGGGCATTATGCTACAGGGGTGTTTAGGATATTCTTTTGGTTGTTTTGTTTCTTTATGCCTTGTGGTTAGGTTTAGGTTAGGTTAGATTTTTATTCACATAATTACTAGGTTGTTGCTTTTCTATCCAGTAGGTGGCAGTCCAGGATAAGAAATAGAGCAGTTCAAGAAATTAAACTAAACAGTAGAAAAAACAAGTGTGAACGGAAATGTAGTGTGTGAAGTTATTGGAATGGAAATAATTGTAACCACTTTCAACAAATGTAGTCAATTTATTAAGGGAGCTAGTCAGTTAGTTAGTCGGTCATAGGGTAGGCTCAGCAAAACGTTAGCAAAGTTAACTGACAAGGCTGGCGGCTAGCATTATTATCATCAAGAGGTGTGCTAACTCAGCTAGCGTTATTACCATCAAGAGGTGTGCTAACTCGTAGGCCTAACTCCGGATTGTTGTGCATTGAGGTGCTACTTCAGACTTGACGAACTCCTATGGTAGGCAACGGAAATTCCTTACTGCAGAAATAGTAGATTGATGCTCCTGTCAACAGTATTGGTCTCGGCATTCTTTTTAAAATGTAGGCTAAAAGTTTCATTCAAAGCAGTGCTTTCTCGTCTGCCTCCTTCAGTCACGATAGCCAGACTGCACTGGGTCAAATGTCACTATGAAATGCGATTAATCATGCGATTACATTTTTTAACAAGTTATTATTTCTGTAATTAATTACTCGAAATGTACATGTTATTTTGACAGCCCTAGCCATAACTTAATCGTACTATAACATTTGAATATTCAATGAAATAGGGTGTTAGAAGTTACAAACTGGCATGTATTTCCTGTACATCACCAGAAAGTAGGTGTTGCAAAACATGACATTGTGATATTCAGGATATTCTAAGACTTTTTTTCTGATAGACCAATGTTTGCAATTAATTAGTCACTTTATATTGAGGTTTGACAGCAACTGGACAAAAGTCAAATTACTATCAATGAAACGACCCAATATAATCTATGAAACGACCCAATATTTGATTTTACTAGAGTGGTCTGATGGCGTGGGAGGAATTCAAAGTGATCCAGGGGAAACGTTTCTGGCACGCCAGACATCGGAAATAGAACTGGCAACGCTCGCGGAACCGAGGGCTGTTCAGTCCAACTGGAGGCGTGTGTGTGCCAGGCCTCAATGGCAGCCAGCATGGGCTGACTAGTCCCCTGTGCACGAGAAGGAGTCTGGGGCTGTTAGGGGCAACAGGGCTTTGGTCTGGTTGGGGCTGTTAGGGGCAACAGGGCTTTGCTCTGATTGGTGTGGTTTTGGTTGGACTGGAATCAGCTGGTACACATCATCATGCCAGAAAGATATCTTGTACATTCATTCATTTTTATACAATGACTTTAATAAAGGTCTCTGTCTGTTGACCTCTCTCCCCATATACCTCTGCAGTCTGCACTACCAGTGCTGTAACACGGCTGGGCCCGGATTTGACAAATGTGAATTGCTAGCTTGGTGTTGATACAGATGTCTCCCTACAGAGCACAGGAGATATCCAAGCCAGACAGAAGAGATCTGTGCATTCAGTCCCATCCCAGTGCTCCTGTCCAGCCTCCTAACCTGTCGTCCATCTCTGCGCTTTTAAGGAGCCTCACCAGGACACAGGGGGTCAGAATACCATTATATCAGTTGGGCTTGGGCCTCCATTTGATATTTCTCTGAGAAGAGAAATGGTGTGGCAGCAGTAGCAGCAGGAGAATGTGTTAGTACTGTATGTCTGGCTGACCTCAGAGAGTTTCTGGCTCTGTGCGGAGTCTATACTGGGCTAATGGAAGGGGGGGGGGGGGGGTGATAAGTTGCCCCGTAATGTTCCTTTAAATCTCACCCCCAAATCAGACCATGACAGCCTCAATCTCAGGGTACAGAACACAAAATCAATTGTATCGATTGCCACTGGCCAGTCTTTGATGTTGGGGTAAAATTGATCACTACTTCAGACTTCACCCGAATGTGCGGGGCTTTTCCTCAGCCCCTGAAGTCTTTGGGGCAACAATTGAATTCAGTGTTACATAGATTTAATGTGAATGAATCTTTTGGGTTTACCTGCTGAGCTGATAATCAACTCTGTTTGTTGGTGTCCCTGGGAGAGTTGGCAACTACGAGGTATTAAGTTGCATTGTAGCAGAAGGTGCACACACACATCCAACTTAGTACAGGTGCAGGGTAAAGTAGATCCATGAAATAAAGAAAAAGTACCCGCACCCTGTTGCTGCTGCACCTGACCTGCACCTGGATGAAACATTGTGTAATAAATCACTTCGGGAGCAGCAGCAACATATTAAGTGTCATTGTGCACATATGAAAGCCGTAACACATAGAGGAGAGATGTCTGGACTCTGTTCATGCTTGAAAAGACTCTACGGGCCCGAGCTCGGGTGCGATACAGGAAGCTACATCAAGGTGGGCGAGACCTCTCCGATGAAGTGAATTTGAATTAACCAATCACATGCAACTAGTGTTAAATTCTGCTCTATCTATCTATCTTTTATTATGTGGCCTGAATCTGCCTGAATCTGCCCACCTGTCTGTCTGACTCCGCTCTGGCCACAGCGTGCACTGTGGGAAAAATACGCTGCCACACTGTTGTCAAACGCTACTCCATACACACTAGTGAATACTCCATACACACTAGTGAAGACTCCATACACACTAGTGTACTCCATACACACTAGTGTACTCCATACACACTAGTGAAGACTCCATACACACTAGTGTACTCCATACACACTAGTGAATACTCCATACACACTAGTGAAGACTCCATACACACTAGTGTACTCCATACACACTAGTGTACTCCATACACACTAGTGAATACTCCATACACACTAGTGTACTCCATACACACTAGTAGACAGGTGACTAGGCAAGGTATTGCAAAAATTGACAAGTCGGGGCTGCCAGGTAAGCTCAAGCTGTGGTGTTTGCAGTTTGGTTTGTTGCCTCGGCTAATGTGGCCATTGACAGTTTATGAAGTTCCTCTGTCAAAGGTAGAGAGGTTGGAAAAAATGATCAACTCCTTTGTCAGAAAATGGCTCGGAGTCCCACGCTGCTTAAGCAGTGTAGCCTTGTATGGGAAGGGTATTGTAGAGTTGCCAATATCTAGTCTGACAGAGGAATTTAAGTGTGCTAAGGCTAGATTGGAATTGACTCTTACTCAGTCCAAGGACCCAGTGTTGAGGAAAGTTGCACCCACAGTTAATGCAGGGAGGAAGTGGAACCCAGAGCAGGCAGTTAAGCAAGCTCAATCAGCATTGAAGCATAGGGATATAATGGGCCATGTGCAACACGGGCGGGGGGGTCTAGGGGTGGGTGCAAGTAAACCCTTGTGGAGTAAGGCTTCTGCAGGAGAAAAGAGGAAAATGGTAGTGGAGGAAATGCATAGACAGGAGGAGGCTGTAAGATGTACTAAGGCAGTGTCGCAGGCAAAACAAGGGCAGTGGGTGAACTGGGAAGGGGTGGAAAAAAGACTGATTAAATGGAAAGATCTATGGGGCATGGAAGCTGGTAAGATCAGATTTATGTTAGGTGCTACATATGATGTGCTCCCATCTCCCAAGAATTTAAGTCAATGGTTTGGTGAGGATAATAAATGCATACTTTACTCGTGTGTGGGCAGTCTCCACCATATCCTATCAGGATGCAAGGTAAGTCTCACCCAGGGGCGGTATACGTGGCGTCATAACCAGGTATTGAAATGTGTGGCAGCGGTAATAGAGGATAAAAGGAGAGAAGTCAATTCATTAGCAGCTAGTAAAGGGGTAAGGCAAATTAACTTTGTACGTCAGGGGGATAAACCTTGTTCTGCGAAGGCCAGGTGTAAAACCGGCCAGTTGAAAAATGGGGCGGGCTGGGAAATGAAGGTTGATCTTGGCCAGCAGATGGCGGTACCTCCACATATAGTGAGTACTAAGCTACGACCCAACGTAATTCTATGGTCGGATTCAGAGAAGATAGTTTACTTCATTGAACTCACTGTTCCTTGGGAAGACAGAGTGGAAGTGGCCAATGAGCTGAAGAGAGCTAAATACACTGAAATAGCAGAGGAGGCAGCTAAGCGAGGTTGGAGTGCACGATTAAGGCCTATTGAAATCGGTGCACGTGGGTTTGTGGCCAGATCTGCTATTGGCTTGCTGTCTGAATTGGGCATTTGTGGTCGAAGTCTAAGGCAGGTGGTTAGTAACATGTCTTTAGCAGCAGAACAGGCAAGCGAATGGTTGTGGGTAAGGAGAAATTACCCTTCCTGGGGCGCAAGCTAAGGTAAGCTAACTGGCTCATTACCCTTCCAGGGGCGCAAGCTAAGGTAAGCTAACTGGCTCATTTGTTTTGTGTTTGTGATGGACTGTGCCTAGGTTGATGGTACTTGGCTAAGGTTTTTTATGGTTTATGGTTCAGTCCGCATCAACGGGACGGACCAACCTAGCCAACTTAGACCATGCCTAGGTTGGTTAAGGGTATTTGGATGTTTGTTGTGGTAATATGGTGGCAGCATGGGGCGTAAGCTAACTGGCTAATTTGTTTTGTGTTTGTGGTGGGGCCTAAGCTAACTGGCTAAGCTAACTGGCTAATTTGTTTTGTGTTTGTGATGGGCTGTGCCTAGGTTGATGGTTGGTTGGCCAGGGTTTTTATGGTTTTATGGTTTAGTCCACATCAACGGGACGGACCAACCTAGCCAACCTTGACCATGCCTGGGCTGGTTAAGAGTATTTTGGGTATTGGATATTTCAATGTGGTAATATGGTGGCAGCATGGAGGGGAGTGTCTCCAGGAACCTGGTTTCACTGTTAAGCCTTCATGAGGTGTCGTGGTCCTAACTTAACGAAACATCGGTGAATGAGGGTGCCCACTTGATAACCCCAATGACATGCCGCATTCTATATACTGCTGTTGGGTGGGCCATCTGTATTGTGCTTGTGACCATTTGTTGGCGGATTTGTGGGTAGTGTGCTTTTTAAAGTTAAACTTGAGCAGGGGCTTCTAAATGTGTTTTTACCTTGGATTTTGGCACAAGGGATTTTAACATCTAATCCTGTGTATTAATGTAACTCCATACACACTAGTGAATATTCCATACACACTAGTGAAGACTCCATACACACTAGTGTACTCCATACACACTAGTGAATACTCCATACACACTAGTGTACTCCATTCACACTAGTGAATAATCCATACACACTAGTGAAGACTCCATACACACTAGTGTACTCCATACTCCATACACACTAGTGAATACTCCATACACACTAGTGAAGACTCCATACACACTAATGTACTCCATACACACTAGTGAAGACTCCATACACACTAGTGAAGACTCCATACACACTAGTGTACTCCATACACACTAGTGAAGACTCGATACTCCATACACAGTAGTGTACTCCATACACACTAGTGTACTCCATACACACTAGTGAATACTCCATACTCCATACACACTAGTGTACTCCATACACACTAGTGAATACTCCATACACACTAGTGAAGACTCCATACACACTAGTGAATACTCCATACACACTAGTGAAGACTCCATACACACTAGTGAAGACTAGGAGAGCCTGGTGTACTCCATACACACTAGTGAAGACTCCATACTCCATACACACTAGTGAAGACTCCATACACACTAGTGAAGACTCCATACACACTAGTGAAGACTCCATACTCCATACACACTAGTGAAGACTCCATACACACTAGTGAAGACTCCATACACACTAGTGAAGACTAGGAGAGCCTGGTGTACTCCATAAACACTAGTGAATACTCCATACACACTAGTGAAAACTAGGAGAGCCTGGTGTACTCCATAAACACTAGTGAATACTCCATACACACTAGTGAAAACTAGGAGAGCCTGGTGTACTCCATAAACACTAGTGAATACTCCATACACACTAGTGAAAACTAGGAGAGCCTGGTGTACTCCATAAACACTAGTGAATACTCCATACACACTAGTGAAAACTAGGAGAGCCTGGTGTACTCCATAGCAAATAAGTAACACACTAGTGAGGACAGAGCGAAGCATAGGCCTACCAAGCAGCCTAAGTGAGACAGACAGGAAGAGGAAGGAAAGTCATGTTAGGGGGTGGGGGGGCTCGGGGACAGCGACAGCAAAGGTTAGAGGGTGATGTTGAGGAGAAAGGAGACTAACATTAAGAATATATGAAAATATAAAATGGAAAACATGAAACAGTCTCTGACAGCTGTCGGGAGGTTAAGCTTCTGGAAGCTCTGAAGCGTTAAATATTAAAATCATGAACTCTCCTAATGCTGCATGAAGTCTAGGGCTAACGTTCACCTTCCCATCTGTCGTTCTCGCATGGGAAACTTTAAAACCACGGCCGCTGTTCGGTTGCATTTCTAACAGAAGTTTCTGTCTATAAAAGCACAGCCACTGTTCGGTTGCAACAGAGGTTTCTGTCTTTAAAACCACGGCCACTGTTCTGTTGCATTTCCAACAGAGGTTTCTGTCTTTGAAACCACGGCCGCTGTTCTGTTGCATTTCCAACAGAGGTTTCTGGGCCTCTGGTGTTGCTGGAGCTGCTGTCGGCACATTTCATCTCTCCCAGAGTCCAGAGTGAAAAGCAGAGGAATGGGGAGCCAGCGAGAGGGAGTGTGTGTGTCTGTGTGTGTGTGTGTGTGGGAATGTCCAGAGATGAATTATTCCTTGAAGATTACAGTGAACTCACCCCTGAATCTGCCCACACCACCGCCACACTGCTGCCCCACACACCCACACACACACATACACACACACACCCACACACACACACACACACACACACACGGGCGAGCACACACACACATACACACACACACACATACACACACACACACATATACACTCACACACACACGCACACACACCCACACACACATATACACTCACACACACACACACACACAGCAGGTCGTGCCACGGCTACACACACACACACACACACACACACACACACACACACACACCCACATGGGCGAGCACACACATCTATCTTTCACAGCCGTGCGGCCAGGCAAGAGGGAGCGGAGTCTGGGAAATGAGCAGAGAGACAGGGACGGCACAGGGAATGGGCCCTTGATTGGAATGCAGGTCTCTGTGAGCCTCTGTTTTAGCATAATTGGATTGACCTTCCCTAGTAGCAGATGACATCATCAGGCGTTGACCCTTTTGAGTGGTTGTGTGGTTGGGCTTGGCCTGCTGGTGGAGTCCATCTAATTCCATAAACTGAAGAATAAAAGAGCCGGCTCGTGGAAGTTGTCGCCCAACAAATAGACAGCGGAGTCACTGCCTCGCGTAACCATGGTAACAGCTCAGTCTCTGTTATTGAAAGTGCCCTTTAGGCTGAATGTACAATACAATACGACAATATGCAATATGTAATATGCAATATGTGCACATATTTGAATGGGTTTGGTCATGTGACTAAACAGACCAAGGCAGTAATGAAAACGGTGGAAAGGCCCTCACCATGGTAACCTCTTACATGTGATGCTGTGATGTAAATGATGGATTTTACACCATGGTAACCTCTTACATGTGATGCTGTGATGTAAATGATGGATTTTACACCATGGTAACCTCTTACATGTGATGCTGTGATGTAAATGATGGATTTTACACCATGGTAACCTCTTACATGTGATGCTGTGATGTAAATGATGGATTTTACACCATGGTAACCTCTTACATGTGATGCTGTGATGTAAATGCTGGTAACCTCCTGTCACTTCAACTAAGTGGTAAATTTGTCTATCTGGTAATCTATAATCTGAGCGAGTGAGGAATATTTCCATAAATTATTGATGAGATATTCTGGTAGGATCAGAATTCAGAAGTCGACTCAAATGTGGCGGCGTATCAAGACGTTTTGCAGTTTGCCTTCAAAGAGCCCCACCATAACACGGGGGAAGCATGTCATTATTCGGCCTGATTGCAGAAGTGGCACATAAGAGAGATAAACAAATGAAAAAGGGAGGAGGGGGGAGGGGAAGACTTGAGTACGCACGGATGAGTAGCCTGATGAGAAAAATGACAAATGATTGGGATGTGGCGGTATTGGAAAAGGAAAGGCACTCTTATACGTATTGGAGGACTAAATGATAGGGATGTGGCAGTATTGGAAAAGGAAAGGCACTCTTATACGTATTGGAGGATTAAATGATAGGCATGTGGCGGGATTGGAAAAGGAAAGGCACTCTTGTATTAGTGGACTACTTCTCCATTTGGACATACATGGAAGCGGAATACAATTGCAGATTAATTTCATCCTCTTCAATGCACCAGTGTCATGTGATGTTGCATGGTGTGTGTGATGTTGCATGGTGTGTGTTATGTGATGTTGCATGGTGTGTGTCATGTGATGTTGCATGGTGTGTGTGATGTTGCATGGTGTGTGTTGCATGGTGTGTGTGATGTTGCATGGTGTGTGTTGCATGGTGTGTGTCATGTGATGTTGCATGGTGTGATGTTGCATGGTGTGTGTTATGTGATGTTGCATGGTGTGTTTTGCATGGTGTGTGTTGCATGGCGTGTGTCATGTGATGTTGCATGGTGTGTGTGACGTTGCATGGTGTGTGTCATGTGATGTTGCATGGTGTGTGTTGCATGGTGTGATGTTGCATGATGTGTGTTACTGTATGTGATGTTGCATGATGTGTGTGATGTGATGTTGCATGATGTGTGTTACTGTATGGGATGTAGCATGGTGTGTGTTGCACCTGTACTGTTGGTATGGTGAGAGCAGAGTGTTACTGTATGTGATGTTGCATGGTGTGTGTTACTGTATGTGATGTTGCAGGGTGTGTGTTACTGTATGGGATGTAGCATGGTGTGTGTTGCACCTGTACTGTGTGTATGGTGAGAGCAGAGTGTTACTGTATGTGCTGTTGCATGGTGTGTGTTGCACCTGTACTGTGTGTATGGTGAGAGCAGAGTGTTACTGTATGTGCTGTTGCATGGTGTGTGTTGCACCTGTACTGTGTGTATGGTGAGAGCAGAGTGTTACTGTATGTGCTGTTGCATGGTGTGTGTTGCACCTGTACTGTGTGTATGGTGAGAGCAGAGCAGAAAGAATGGAAAAGCTTCACGGCCGAGATGCAGCCCTGCAAGTCTCCGTCTCTGAGCCGTGACAAAAGGTGTGTTTGTGTTGGAACCCGACCTTCAGAGAGAATACAGGAGCTGCGTTTATCAGGAGGGTCTCACTCATCTCTCTCTCTCACACACACACACACACACACAGGCTCCCAGATCTCACTGAGATGCGTTTATCATGAGGGTCTCACTCATCTCACACACACACACACACACACACACACACAGGCTCACAGAGTTGCGTTTATCAGGAAGGTCTCACTCGTCTCTCTCTCACACACACACACACACACACACACACACACACACACACACAGGCTCGCAGATCTCACTGAGATGCGTTTATCATGAGGGTCTCACTCATCTCACACACACACACACACACACACACACACACACACACACAGGCTCACAGAGTTGCGTTTATCAGAAAGGCCTCACTCGTCTCTCTCTCACACACACACACACACACACACACACAGGTGCAAGTCCATGGGTTCGTCTGTTGGGTTGTATGATCTTGTGCACTGCATTAGTGCATGTTGGGTTGTATGTTGGGTTGTATGATCTTGTGCACTGCATTAGTGCATGTTTGTTTGAGCTCGTGTGCCTTTCTCCGACTCGTGTTAAATGTTCACCGGCTGTAAACATGGATAACTTGATAACTTGTGGAAAGGAGAGGATTGCGGCTTAGAGCCCCGCCATTGCTTTTGTGTGTGTTCTTATTTCACTAATCCACTAAATTATAATAAGAACAGAGAAGAATTAGCTACGGAACAGCACCATACAGAACATGCAAGTATTACTGCCGTTTGTGTTCAGAAGCTAATTTAACATTAATTCATGAAAGCAGTAATGAGAGGCTCAGCCTCAGCAGCATCTCATTAGCGTGTAGTTTGGGCTGTAATTTGCGTGCCTGTGCATGGTCTTGTTAGAGGCGTCTAATCACAGCACACATTGTGCTAGCCCATTATAGACATCCTTCATTAAGAGCACAAGGTTCTGACATTTCGTTTTCGATTGCCTATTTCAGTTTTCCTGGTGAGAGTCCGTAAGGTAGAAGATGTTCACCCTCTGACCCTGCGTTTCATCTTGAACTATTTCAAAATGTTGAAATGTTTTTATTTGAGATGCTTGGTCTGAGGGGTGACTGCTGCTGAGCCGAGGGAAAGTCCAAGTGATCACTAATTAGAGTCGATCCAACACACTACAGGGATGAAAGGGTCTTGTATGTTCCCCAACTAATGACTAACTAAATACCACATGTTTCCACTTTGATATATATAACTTACCGCGTGTTTCCACTTTGATATATATCACGTATTGCATGTTTCCACTTTGATATCACTTACCGCATGTTTCCATTGATACATATCACTTACTGCATGTTTCTATTGATATATATCACTTACCGCATGTTTCCACTTTGATATATATCACTTATCGCATGTTTCCACTTTGATATCACTTAAAATATGTTTTAATGTTTAATCGCCTCTCACACAAAGTAATTTCCCCTGGGGATCAATAAAGTATCTATCTACCTATCTATCTATCTGTTATGCGAGTGTAACAGAGGCAGACTGAGCTAGCATGCTAGTTGCCCGTGTAAATCCTCACAGCCCTAACGCGCCAATAGCCCAGGCTACTGGCTCGCATGCCAGCAGCACTCTTGAGGCGTCGGGGAGTGAAGTTTACCAACGTTCCACAAGCACAGCTAAGCTAGCTGGCATCCGTTACATAACGATCCGCTAGCTGTCTGCCATAAGCAGGGCGTCAAAAAAAACGCGTCTCTGTAGTCAGCCTAGGCTCCGAGATCTGTACACAAAACCAATTGCTACCAACAAGTGTTGGCAACCACTCAAAGGCAAAATAAAGTGTTCCAATTAATAACCGATGAGATGCGCATTTAGGAGAGTTTCAATTGCACGGGAGAGAGGGGAAGGGAGTAGCGAGCTAGCTCTCTGTTTTGTTTGAACATCAACAGATGTGACGTTCAACCATAATCGCTGATAGCCTACAGCCTTTAAGCACCATCTGAAGTAAACATACCATTGTGCATGGTCTGCGTAGAACTTACAATGGCATCAAGGATGTTTTATGCAGGGCATCCTGAAAGCTGAATGATTCCAGAAAAAAACTGTCTTGTAACTGAAATCAGTTTGCTTCCGAAACGTAATGTAAAGCACAAGCATCGTGCCATATGATCGTGTATCCTGAACTGATAACATGGACATATTGGTGTTAATTGCTACCATCACATTGTCGATTTATTTGTTCAGGGTCGGATCATGCTATCTGAATTCGTCTTTCTCGGGATTTATTAGTTTCGGGGAGAATTTGATCAATAGAGTTCCCATGTCTAAGTCTTAATGTTTTCAATGCGTCTACATGGACTTTCTGTGTGTCAAATAACGCTTTAGGTAATCAAGCTTCCACTCAGACCAACTCTCCTTTCGCTTTTGCCTCCGAGCAAATATAATAAATATGTCTGAAAGTTTTTTTCTACCTGGACCATCTTTTGTGTCAGATTGGAGTATTTCATCCAGCAACTCATGTTTAACTCATTGAATGCCAAGCTGTTTTCAGAAGCTTTGTCCTAGAGCGCCAGCAATCTAGACCATTGTTGATGATTTTTTCCTCTTTATACTGATTTTTGTAGAGCCACAGCATATTCTGTGTTATAGCTATGAACACATACAATGACTTGTTTAAAAGGTGAGACTTTAAGCTCTCAGTGGGTGCAAACCGTGTATTTCTACACGCCTCTGTTCCTGAGAAATCCCAAGCTAAACAGTGGCTAGTTTTCATCAAAATCGCTGTTTTTTTTCTAGAAATGGAGATATAACGTCTTTCATGAAATATGAAGTGTTGCCTGTAAACTTCGGTAAACTTTCCGGGAAGTGATCAGCGAGACCTGGCGAGACTGCCACCTAGTGATAGACCCACGAAAATGGCCTGGTTTTGACCTGACGTGCATGCGTCACTGATTCGACCCAAAGCGGCAACCGAGTTATGATAAAATGTCCAGATAAAATGTCCAGATTGTGCGTTTTCATGAGTTTTCGATCCTCATATATTTCATTTCCATTCATCACAGAGCTCCCAAAATCACATATAAGGTGTGTTAGAGTGTCTAGTTTCATAATTTAAAAAAAAGCTAAAAACGTAATATTACGTTTTTGGCACTCAACGCATAATAACTACACACAATTCATCATTTATTAAGCCTTTGTTACTTATTAGTTAATGGTTTGTTCATCATTAGTAATGTCTAATTTATCATCAGTAAAGCATTTGTTCACACAGTTATAAATAGTTTGTTCATAGCAAATAAGCCTATATCTTAAATATGTTTATACATTATTGTTAATACTTAATAAATGATGCAATAATATGTTTTTGATTAAGTAATATTTCCATTATTTAACAGTTGTTACATACACATGCACTAATGATTAGTTAGGGTGAGGATACATATTTTATAAACCACTTCCTAATACTATAATTCATAATTAACTCAGGAGTTACAAGTGGTTAGTTAATGATATTTTGTGAGCTCATCTAAAGTGAGGATGTTTTATGACTTGCAACACATTTACAAATGAGTTATAAAGTTTACACTTGCATTTTCACCCAAAGCGACTTACACATGTCAATGAAATGAAAGGGCAAGGCCACATTGGTGGACGCCGGGGTTTGGACCCCCAACTTTATGGGTTACTGCATGTTAACCCGGCTCCCTGTCCACTACACGACCTCTGCCCAGTGGTATTACAACAGTCAATTCAAAACTATAATATAGAAATGCGTGTTTACTATGAACAAACCATTTTTAACTGTGTGTAAACATGATTTACAGATGAGAATTAATGTAGGAATAATGCTTTACAAATGAAGAATACAGCATTTAATAATAGTTTACAAATGTTTCATAACAGTGTGTAGTAGAAGAAAACAGAAACTCTTGCATAGTTGTAGGGGTTTCTATCTGGGCCAAGGTAGTGTAGTGGATAAGGAGCTGGACTAGCATGCAGTAGCCTGAAAAGTTGGGGGTTCAATTCCCGGCCTTCATTGTTATGTCAATGGCCTTCAATTTAATTGACATGTGTACGTCGCTTGTCTGCTAAATGAATGAATGTGAATGTAATCTTTACAACTCATTTGAAAATGTGTTGCAAGGCATAGAAAGTCCTAACTTTAGATAAGCTCACAAAATATCATTAACTAACCACTTGTATCCCCTGAGTTAATCATGAATTATAGTATTAGGAAGTGGTTTATAAAATATGTATCCTTACCCAACTAATCATTAGTGCATGTGTATATTGCATAATTTATTAAGTATTAACAATAATTCATAAACATATTTTAGATATAGGCTTATTTACTATGAACAAACCATTTATAACTGTGTGTACAAATACTTTATTTATGAGAATTACCATAGTAACAATGCTTTACAAATGATGAACAAAGCATTTTGTAATAGTTTGCAACTGGTTTATAATAAGAAAATGATTTCATTATAAGTGGTTGTTTCATTACTTATTAAGTATAAATCATGTACTTACAAACATATTTTTGGATAGGCTTATTTACTATGAACAAACCATTTATAATTGTGTGAACAAATGCTTTACTGATGATAAATTATGTATGAACAAGAAATTACTAATGATGAACAAACCATTAACTAATAAGTAACAAAGGCTTAATAAATTATGAATTGTGTGTAGTTATTATAAAGTGTTACCAAAACGTAATATTACGTTTTTGGCACTCAATGAGTTAAACGTTAGGCAGACCTTTTCTGGGGCATCTGCTCTGCCTTTCTTTTCGCCATGGTAGCCTACTACATAACTGGAGCAGGGAACGCCTAGAGTAGACTAAAGGATACTTTGTATGTAAACATTCTAACTTAGGCTACATCCGGCTTGGTTGTCAGACATGTCAGTATTTTAAATGTTTATTACCTAGCCTACATCGCCGTTGAAAAAAAAATCGTTTGTGCGGTCTGAAAAATGTGCGCGGTCTGAAAAATCTATTGCGCGGCCACTTCGACTGGTCTGTGCGGCCGTGCGCGCGCAGCTTAGAGGGAACAATGTTCGGAACACACACTGAACTTAAACCAAACGTTCTTTAGAACACAACTGATCAACCGTCTGCCTTCACTTTTGAATGAAAATCCGTTGCCATTGACAGCGGTCATTATTCAGCGAAAATAATGACCGGTAGAACTTTGGGAAATCCCATTCAAGTCAATGATGCGTTCTACTTGCATTGTGAAGAGCCGTATAATAAGTGTATCTAAATTAGCTATGTAATAAAAATGACATTTTACCGTGACTCAAAGAGCTGTAAACAGTGTTGTAAGGCTCCGCTGGGAGCTCCAGTGGAATTTTGATTTTGCGACGAGAGTTCTCTTTCGCCGAGTGAGTGGGCACAAATAAGGCACCCACCAGCCCAGCACCAAACTCCGAGCACGGTAAACAAAATCAGATTTTTTGGACAGTAAATACTCCCGAACAAAATCTGAACCAAACCAGATTTTGTTCAAATCTACACACCCATGGCTACTGAAAAATGTAAGGTTCATTTATCAAATGTTATAATGATAAAGTATTAAAAATCATCTCTAAAAATCAAATTGGTGCTTTTACAATAAATCACCAACACGTTTGTTGACAAGTTTTCTGCCTGGAGTTTTCGCGTCACTCTGCAAACGTCACCCGGTTGGTTGGTCAGATTGGTGAATGACTATGTGTACAGAGTCATTTTAGCTATGCCCGTTGATCACGCCTCTTGTGCAGTAGAAAATACTGAGCAGACTCCCCAGACCAATGTTCAATCTTAAAAGATTGAGCTTAGTCTGGTGATAGCAGACTAGTTTAAATAAGGACAGGAATCCAACAGGTGGGTTAAAATGAGGAAATTAGTCCAACAGGTGTTGGAGATTAAGCCAAATTAGCCAATAATCAATAGTAAGGTGATGATGAGAGTGAAATTGGTGGCAGGATTGGGAGAGAACTGGGTTGTTACAAAAAGGTCATTATTACTGATTATTATTAAATGCCATCTTCAGTCTTAAGTATAGTGGCAAACGTGTAACCTTCACACCATGCTAGTCTGACTGCAGACAGTGGGAATCAGATTTAATAACAGGTAGGAATCAGTGATTTACTAAGAATGACATTTGGATCGAACATTACTTATGTCCTGGCACATGCTATTGTTATTAAATAATGATTCTTTTGAAACATATTTTGTTTGCTGTGGAATACAAGCAGTAATACCTTAAATCTCTTTGATCTCAAATGAACTCACCCCATCAGAATAAAGCAGACATATAGTATGCTGCACAAGATGTCTTCTGAAGGCTGTTTTGGCATTCAAGAATGTGTAGTGGAATGCCATTTCAAGATGCTGAAGTCAAACCCAAATGCCAGAGTGTTGCTAACTCTGACAGGGTCATGACATCAGGCGAATGAATATGTCAGTGACAGAGCGTGCCTGAAATGAAAAAACTTTGATGAATGTTATAATATCCAGACACAATCAACATTATTGGCACAGACTCTCCTACTCTCTCTCCCTCTTTCACACACACACACACACACACACCCATACACACACACACCCATACACACAGACTCTCACACATACATACGCGCACACAAACTCACACACACACAAACACATAAACACACACACACACACAGTGGTAAAAGTGGGATTTGGCAGGTGGGGGAACCCTAAAATCCAGTGTCGGTGCAACGGGGGAAAATGGCTTACCGTTGGACAACATATTGAGTATCGTGGTGTAGCAATACATTTTGGACAAGAATTAACTCACCATTTATTTTTACAATATCACGCTATATTGTTATGAAAGAATATATTTATTATTAATTTATCTGAGGTGGCGGAACTGCGTTCCTCCCCCCCCCCACACACTTTAACCCCTGCACACACACACACACACACACACACACACACACACACATGTGCACACACACTCACACATACAGAGAGAGAGAGAGAGAAAGAGAGAGACAGACACACACACACATACACACACATAAACACCTTACGGCTGGGTTATTGTGGCACACAGACTCTCTCACACACACACACACACACCTCCCTGATGAGCTGAGCCCCCCCTCAGTAACCTGTGCTTTACGCTCTCCGAACTCTGATTTGCATCAAATCAACGTGAGCTCGGTGGACGGGAAATAAGCGCGGGCAAGCGACACAGGCTCCACGCATCACAGGCCCTGCTGCACACACACACACACACACACACACACACACACACACTGCTGCACACACACACACACTGCTGCACACACACACACACACACACACACACATCAGCACTGCTGCACACACACACACACACACACACACACATCAGCACTGCTGCACACACACACACACTGCTGCACACACACACACACACACACACACACACTGCTGCACACACACACACACACTGCTGCACACACACACACACACACACACACATCAGCACTGCTGCACACGCTTGTGTTCTCCAACACGTACAATCAGTCACGGGTCATTTGAGAGGAGCCCCAGCAGGTTTAAAAACATCAACCCTGCGCTACGGGAAGCTCTCGGAAATGACTGCACACACACATGCGCGCACACACACACACAGACACACACACATGCGCGCACACACACACACACACACACATGCGCGCGCACACACACACACACACTGTACACACACACAGACACACACACTCACACACAGAGACACACACACACACAGAGACACACACACATGCGCGCACACACACACACACACAGACACACACACATGCGCGCACACACACACACACACACACACAGACACACACACATGCGCGCACACACACACACACACACACACACAGACACACACACATGCACACACACACACAGATACACACACAGACACACACACTCACACACAGAGACACACACACACACAGAGACAGAAACACACACATGCACGCAGACACACACACACACACTCACACAGACAGACACACACACACAGACAGACACACACACACACACACTCACACACACGGAAGTGACTGCTTCTAAATCTGCGCATGTGAGCTTGTGATTTGTTTTCCTCAGGTGGTGGATTTTCACGCTCTGACATCTGTGAAGGAAGCTAGAGGAGGTCACATGCTTCTAAACTCACGCTGGGGTTCTCTCCTACTCCTCATGCAAATGAGTGGCTTTTAGTGTTTTTAAACAAAGCCCAATTAGACAAGTGGTCCTCTACATTGTGCCGTGTACCTCCACAGGTCCCCATACAGTATGTCTATTCCACAGAATCTGGGAAATGATCATGACTCGTTGGTGATGGTAAAAAAATGTGCTGATGTGCTGATCATCTGAAATTCAGTCTGATTTGGAGTTCAGATGATCAGATGATTTGGAGTTCAGATGATCGGATGATTTGGAGTTCAGATGATTTGGAGTTCAGATGATCAGATGATTTGGAGTTCAGATGATCGGATGATTTGGAGTTTAGATGATCGGATGATTTGGAGTTCAGATGATTTGGAGTTCAGATGATCGGATGATTTGGAGTTCAGATGATTTGGAGTTCAGATGATCAGATGATTTGGAGTTTAGATGATCGGATGATTTGGAGTTCAG
This sequence comes from Alosa pseudoharengus, assembly GCF_046254945.1. Classification (NCBI taxonomy): domain Eukaryota; kingdom Metazoa; phylum Chordata; class Actinopteri; order Clupeiformes; family Clupeidae; genus Alosa; species Alosa pseudoharengus. The sequence goes on along the minus strand of NW_027468881.1, from coordinate 40,232,435 downwards.
ATGATTTGGAGTTCAGATGATCAGATGATTTGGAGTTCAGATGATCGGATGATTTGGAGTTCAGATGATTTGGAGTTCAGATGATCGGATGATTTGGAGTTCAGATGATTTGGAGTTCAGATGATCGCTATGAGGAGACATGTTCAGATGGTGTAAATGTAAATCAGGTTTCTAGGCCAAGAATACTTGTGTATACAAGGAATTTGGTCTCTGCATGTATCCCATCTGTGAATTAGTGATACACAGTGAACACACAGTGAGGTGAAGCAGATACACAGTGAACACAGCAGTGAGCTGCCTTGCTACAGCGGCGCTCGGGGAGCAGTGAGGGGTTAGGTGTCTTGCTACAGCGGCGCTCGGGGAGCAGTGAGGGGTTAGGTGTCTTGCTACAGCGGCGCTCGGGGAGAAGTGAGGGGTTAGGTGCCTTGCTCAAGGGCACTTCAGCCGTGGATATGGTCATAGGAGAGCAATGCTCAACCACTTTCCCCGCCCACATTTTTCCTACTGGTCGGGAATCGAACCGGCAACCCCTTCAGTTATAAGCCCGAAAGCCCAAACCAGTACGCCACGGCTGATTTGGAGTTAAGATGATTTGGAGATCAGATGATGGTGATAACATGTTCCTTCCAAAACCTCCATGTCAGAGGGACTCGTAGTAGACTCATCAGCATGTTCCTCCATGTCAGAGAGACTCGTAGTAGACTCATCAGCATGTTCCTCCATGTCAGAGAGACTCGTAGTAGACTCATCAGCATGTTCCTCCATGTCTGTTTAGAATAATAATATTACGGCCTTTGTACATTTCTATGATATGTGATCATGGTGATTATCATTGCTGTTCCATATCAGGTAAGCACAGAAACTGACCCCATGCCCTGCGAGAGCTGTCTGTGACGGGGTGTGTGTGTGTGTGTGATGGAGCCATCTGTGATCAGACTTCTGTTTGATGCTCAGTTTACACTTCCTTTCATGATGGCTATTTTTTATCAGTTTAATCAGGATGTCATTACTGTCCAAGAGCAGTACAAAAGATCTGCAATCTGTTAATTAACTCGATTAACATTTTTTGGGGCTGTGATTGTTGGCATGCTTGAAATGACAATGGCCATGATTAGAGACTACATTTGGGGGTGGAGGGGGTTGAAATGCAATAATATTGCACTGCTTGTGTGGAGGAAGAAAGGAACAGCTACAAAGACAGCTGCTAATTAGTGTGTGTGTGTGTGTATGTGTGTGTGGATTTAGAAGACTGCTGATGATTAGAGATGGTGTAGTGTGTGTGTACATTGAGTGTGTGTGTAGAGTGTTTGTGTGTGTGTGTGTGTAGAGTGTTTGTGTGTGTGTGTGTAGATTTAGAAGACTGCTGATGATTGATGATTAGAGATGGTGTAGTGTGTGTGTGTAGAGTGTGTGTGTACATTAGAGATGGTTTGCAGCATAGTTGCCACTCCCACTCTTGTGGAAACGAATCTCAAATGAATTTCTTCTTGTTTTCTGTCCTGGGAGCCTCCAGCTCCGACTTCCCCTTCTCTCCATTTCCCACTCTGCAGTAGTCACAGCAATTATGCTTCCCACTGAAGGCTCTGTGTGTGTGTGTGTGTGTGTTTGTGTGTGTGTGTGTGTGTGTGTGTGAGTGTGTGTGTATGGAACTGTCAAGAAGAAGAACAAATGTCAAACACCTAATGAGCCAATTCACCGTCCGCACCTGGAGATCAGCTATCTGACAGATCAAACAGCAGCTTAGTCTATCTTATCAGCCATGCTGAGTAGAGTCGCTTAGTGTGTGTGTGTGTGTGTGTGTGTGTGTGTGTATCAGTCATGTTGAATAGAGATCCTTAGTGTGTGTGTGTGTATCAGCCATGTCGAGTAGAGTGGCTTAGTGTGTGTGTGTGTGTATCAGCCATGTTGAGTAGAGTTGCGCTTAGTGTGTGTGTGTGTGTGTGTGTGTGTGCATGCATGTTGAGTAGAGTTGCTTAGTGTGTGTGTGTGTGTATCAGCCATGTCGAGTAGAGTTGCTTAGTGTGTGTGTGTGTGTGTGTGTGTGTGTATCATCCATGTTGAGTAGAGTTGCTTAGTGTGTGTGTGTGTGTGTGTGTGTGTATCAGCCATGTTAAGTACAGTTGCTTAGTGTGTGTGTGTGTGTGTGTGTATCAGCTATGTTGAGTAGACTGGCTTAGTGTTTGTGTGTGTGTCTGTGTGTGTGTGTGTCAGCCATGTTGAGTAGAGTTGCTTAGTGTGTGTGTGTGTGTGTGTGTGTGTGTGTGTGTATGTGTGTGTGTATCAGCCATGTTGAGTACAGTTGCTTATTGTGTGTGTGTGTGTGTATCAGCTATGTTGAGTAGACTGGCTTAGTGTGTGTGTGTTTTTGTGTGTGTGTGTGTGTGTGTGTGTGTGTGTGTATCAGCCATGTTGAGTACAGTTGCTTATTGTGTGTGTGTGTGTGTGTGTGTGTTTGTGTGTGTGTATCAGCTATGTTGAGTAGACTGGCTTCGTGTGTGTGTGTGTGTGTGTGTGTGTGTGTGTGTGTGTATCAGCCATGTTGAGTACAGTTGCTTATTGTGTGTGTGTGTGTGTGTGTGTGTGTGTGTGTGTGTATCAGCCATGTTGAGTACAGTTGCTTATTGTGTGTGTGTGTGTGTGTGTGTGTGTGTGTATCAGCTATGTTGAGTAGACTGGCTTAGTGTTTGTGTGTGTGTCTGTGTGTGTGTGTGTCAGCCATGTTGAGTAGAGTTGCTTAGTGTGTGTGTGTGTGTGTGTGTGTATGTGTGTGTGTATCAGCCATGTTGAGTACAGTTGCTTATTGTGTGTGTGTGTGTGTGTATCAGCTATGTTGAGTAGACTGGCTTAGTGTGTGTGTGTGTGTGTGTGTGTGTGTGTGTATCAGCCATGTTGAGTAGAGTTGCTTAGTGTGTGTGTGTGTGTGTGTGTGTGTGTGTGTGTGTGTGTGTGTGTGTGTGTGTATCAGCTATGTTGAGTAGAGTTCACCCCCCCCCCTCTCTCTCTCTCTCTCTCTCTCTCTCTCTCTGCTGCTGGACAGGTCAATGCCTTCCTGTCCTTCGTGGTCCCCATGACGCTGATCTCGGTGCTGAATGGAGTGATCGCTAATCAGCTGCTGCGGATGTTCCGGGAGGCAGCGCAGGACAACCGCGTCTGCGTCGTCGGGGGCAACGCCACCATGCTGAGCGTTGCCGTGGAGCCCAACCGCACCCAGTCTCTACGTCATGGGGTCATGGTTCTACGTGAGTACACACTCTACACACACACACACACACTACACACACACACGCACACACACACTCTACACACTCTCACACACTACACACACACACTACACACACACTCTACACACACACACACACACTACACACGCACACACACACTCTACACACACACACACTACACACACACTCTACACACACACACACTCTACACACACACACACACACTGTACACACACTACACACAACACACAACACACACACACACACTCTAAACACACACTCTACACACACACACACACACACTACACACACACACGCACACACACACTCTACACACACACACACTACACACACACTCTACACACACACACACACACACACACACTCTAAACACACACACTACACACACACACACACACACACACACACACACACACACACTCTAAACACACACACTCTACACACACACACACGCACACACACACTCTACACACACACACTACACACACACACACACACACACTCTAAACACACACACACTCTACCCATACACACACTACACACACACTCTACACACACACACACACACACAGACACTCTAAACACACACTCTACACCGGAATCCAATCGGAAGCCAGGCTACAGGACGCCCTTAGCAACGTTGACTGGGAGATGTTCAAGACAAACTCTGCTGACATCAATGAGTTTACGGAAGTAGCATTGAGTTACATCAATATGCTAACTGATTCCATCATCCCAACTGTAAAGATCCGAAGCTTCCCTAACCAGAAGCCATGGGTGGATAGAGAAGTGAGAACGGCATTAAAGACACGCACCATGACTTATAATGCTGGGCTTATTTCAGGGGATATGACGGATTACAAAGCAGCATCTTATAGTTTACGTAGAGCTATTAAAGGCATTAAAGACACGCACCATGACTTATAATGCTGGGCTTATTTCAGGGGATATGACGGATTACAAAGCAGCATCTTATAGTTTACGTAGAGCTATTAAAGATGCTAAGCGGCGCTATAGAGACAAAGTTGAAGCTGATTTCTTGGAGGGTGATCCAGCACGAGTGTGGAAAGGACTCCGAACCATCACTGGATTTGAAAGAAAGTCCCCTCCTATGATGAATGTGAGTAAAGACCTCCCTGATGAACTTAATGCTTTTTATGCTCGCTTTGACATGAAAAACACAGACTATCTTGCACTAGCTGCAGCATGTGAAGCAAATGAGGATGCACCTTTCTGTGTCTCTGAGGTCGATGTGAGCAATGCCTTTAGGAGGGTAAATTGTAGAAAAGCTACTGGACCGGATGGAATTTCTAACAGGATTTTGAAATCCTGCGCTGCTCAGTTAGCTCCTGTGTTCACTTATATCGTTAACACATCATTGGCTCAAGAGACAGTTCCTACTTGCCTCAAGCAGTCTGTTATTGTTCCAGTACCGAAAAACAAAAGTCCATCATGTCTGAATGACTACCGCCCAGTAGCCCTGACATCTACAGTGATGAAGTGTTTTGAGAAGCTTGTGAAAAACATTATCTGCTCATCCCTCCCTGCCTCCTTCGACCCCCTCCAATTTGCTTACAGAGCCAACAGGTCTACAGAGGATGCCATCTCAAACCTCATGCACACCACCTTAACTCACCTGGAGGAGGGGAATGGGAATTATGTGAGGATGCTGTTCATTGACTTTAGTTCAGCATTCAACACGATAGTACCTCTCACCTTGGTCACAAAGATGAAGGCCTTAGGACTGAACTCCACCCTGTGTCACTGGATATTTGACTTCCTCATCAACCGTTCAAAAGTGGTTAGAGTGGGGGGTCTGACATCTGACTCATTAACCATCAGCACTGGTGCTCCCCAAGGCTGTGTTTTGAGTCCACTGCTGTACAACATCTACACACATGACTGCAAAGCCAACAGTAGTCATACCTCCATCATCAAGTTTGCAGATGACACAGTGATCTTGGGCCTGATTAGTAACAACAATGAACAGCTCTACTTGGATCAGGTTGATGAGGTGGCACAGTGGTGTCAATCTAACAGCTTGACACTGAATATCAATAAAACCAAGGAAATGGTAGTGGATTACAGAAGGCAGCAGCAGAACTACAGTTACACCCCACTAATGATCAGCGGGCAACCTGTAGAGAGAGTCACAAGTTTTAAATACCTTGGTGTCCACATTACTGAAGACTTAACATGGACTGTTAACACTCAATATGTTCTGAAGAAGTCCAGACAACGACTCTACTTCCTTCGTCAGCTAAGGAAATTCAAAGTTTCTACATCCATCATGAAGGCCTTCTACACTTCAGCGGTTGAGAGTGTTCTAACTGGTAGCATCATCACCTGGTATGGGAACTCCACAGTTAGAGATTGTAGTACTCTGCAGAGAGTAGTGCGCTCAGCTGAACGTACTATAAGAACTCAACTCCCTGCTCTACAAGATATCTATTCCAGAAGAGTACTCCTAAGAGCCCAAAAGATTCTGAAGGACTCTTCTCATCCTAACAATGGATTATTCCTACCGCTGAAATCAAGAAGACGCCTATGTAGTCACAAAGCCAGAACTGAGAGACTCAGGAGAAGTTTTTATCCCCAGGCCATCCGAACTCTGAACTCACACTATACTGACTTTGCACACATTCACTCCTCAGCACTCTCAAACATTTCCCAACTCTGAACTCACACTATACTGACTTTGCACTCATTCACTACTCAGCACTCATGACCCCCCCCCCCCCCCCCCCCCACACACACACACACACACCTACATGACTTTTAGCACTTTTACATCCCTCTCCCTATGCTACATACCTTTTATTTATTTTCTTATTTCATCACACGTCAAAACACACACACACACACACACACACACACACACACACACACACACACACACATATCTGACTTTCTCCAACTTTTGCACATCTCCATAGAACTTTTTATTTATTATTTTAGATTTCTCCTCCATCTACCTATGTCCTTGATTGCCTAGCCTTCTGCCCCCCCACCCCCATCCCCAACACACACACTTACATCATCACTGTCATCACTTCACATACATACAGCACACTGCTTGCTACATACTTGCTGCACACAGCCCCCCCCCCCCTACATACACAGCACATTGTCTTCAGGATCTTCTCCAACACACATCCTCTACATACTTACAGCACACTGCCCCCACCTACCCACACACACACTACACACACACACACACACAGTCACTGCTCCACTCCCCTCCCGCCCACGGTGTCCACTAAGCATACCATGCTTATTTCGACCCTCTGCTCAACATAGCTGGAGGGGGCAGTGGTAATCGTGATGATCGTGTCCGTAATGGACGTGGTACAGACAGCAGGGGTAGTAAAAATAGGGCTCTGAGGAACTACAAAGTCACCCACGATAGGAACTGATTTAACCAGGGTACATTATTGTAGGCCTATAATAACAGTTTGTGGTTATAGGCTAGTAATAGTTTACTATTGTTGGTTTACATCTTAGGCCTAATGTTTTTTCTGTTAATTTGTTATATGGGTAATATGACAAAAAAAGAAAGTAAACCTGCTCAAATATGTTCAACATCCAGTATTTACTGAAAGGTGCATAATTTGAGGTGCTTGCTATCCAGTGGCAAATTAGATGGGTAAATTTACCCCCTTCATAAACTTTTGTAAAGTTTGCCATGCAGGTTTAAATAAGTTATGAGAGGAAAATATTTGTATTTGGTGTGAAACACACACATACCTGTTTTATGCTTTTTGTTTGTTTTATAATTTGTATTAATATTTATTTTATCATTATTTTATTCATAAGCTAAGGTTGCTAGCACAGGTGTCTAAAAAGAGATAAAAACACTTGCACTTTCTGTTTGCAGTTTTGTGTGGTATTTGAAAAAAAACAAAAACATTTTCAGAAATAGCCGGCCCTCCAATCA
>NW_027468881.1:40202756-40215256 GCF_046254945.1 Alosa pseudoharengus | reverse complement strand
GAGTATCTCGGGTATAGACCTGCTGGCCTCCACTGCGCTGCTTAAGGCACTAGAGGTGCAATAATAAGAGGTGTGACCTAGAGAGGTGACCTTTGTGAACTTTCATTGATGGACACAAGAGACCATGTTGCTGGAATAAAGACCTTTATGTGGTTCCCAGGTGGGAGGAGGGTTCTGATGGGCAGGAATAAAGACCTTTATGTGGTTCCCAGGTGGAATAAAGACCTTTATGTGGTTCCCAGGTGGGAGGAGGGTTCTGATAGGCAGGAATAAAGACCTTTATGTGGTTCCCAGGTGGGAGGAGGGTTCTGATAGGCAGGAAGACCCCTGACAAACATGTGCTCCTCCGAGAAATCACAGAGATAGCAACTACAGAGGCTACACTACCGCATTCTTTTGACACGTTAAAACGTTCCCCTTAAAATCTTCAGACCAGTCACCTAACCCTATAGGGCTTATTCGCAAACACCGCCGCGGCCATATTGTTGATATGACATTCCAGTTCTATAGGCTATATTCTATGTGACAATCGCCTGTAGCGCGTAGATTTGAGCTGAGCAGAGCACAGTAGCCTAACGGCTTCATCTCGTCAATATAAGTAAATAAACGTATGGACCCATATCTAATAGCATTAAGTAAAGATCCGTCATTATTGTCAACTGTAAATTACCCCGATATTTATTTTTAGCCTAACTGTCTTGTTCATACATCGGCACACGTCGCAGCTGAAGGGGACAAGCGTTCAAGTCGCCTGAGTCAAGGTCGGCGAACTTATATTTGTTCCACCAACGACATCGTCTAACATTGCCATGATCGCAGAGAATAAAGTTGCATCTCATTGGACTGCAATTGTATCTTGCGTTTGCCTGTTGCTCACAACCTGCAGCCAAGGACTTTGCTAAAGTAGTTTAAAGTGGGTTAGCCAGTGATCGTTTTTGTCTGATAACTTCTACAGGAGGATCTATGATGCAACTACATGTCTGGCAGAAAGGGCTAACATATTCTCTGTAACATTTCCAAAATCCAAGTGAACAAAACACTATACAAATCAGAAGTATCTACTGATATCTTTCTCCGCTGAGTTTGTTCCTACTATTTGCCACTTGCCGTGCCACTAAGACAAGCTGAAAAGGGCGCATCATGAATAAATATATTAGCCTTTAGGCTACTGTAAACGTTGGCTAACATTGCCTACCTAGCAATGCTATGCAAATGCAATTATGTCCAAAGGTAATCTATGGTAGGCGACTACATCAGGCTACTGCTGATGTCTCCGCATTGCATAGGGGCAGCTGTCTGCGCTGTCTAAAACGTATTTAACTTAAGCCCACAGAGGACAATATAATATAGTATTAATAATACAAATATAATAATGGCGATGTGAAGAGTTGGCTGTAAGTTTAGCCTAGGCTATTTATCATATGTAGCCACAAGTCTCTCCTGCGCTGACTACTTCTCAGTCTCATTCTCTTCTCGTTTTCTGACCATGTCAACATTGAGCAACGAAAATAAGGGAGATTTTCCGGGTTACTCACCCAAAATACAGGGGAATTTCAACATTCGTCTTTTTTGTTGCTATCCCTCTGCTGAGAGCAAGAAGTCGTAGGACTACAAAACTGCTGCACTAATTAAACGAGGTGTGAAGCTAAGCTAGGTCTAATGAGATTGTCATCAAATCGTGCTCTCTCCCACACTGTTCTGATCACTCTCAAGCAAAACGATGCTTTAAAAACATATTTTCGCTGCAAGGGCAGGGGGTACAGGACAACAGTAAAGAGACGGCCAAGTCCGATGGGGCTAATGTTATGAAAGTAATAAAATATGGGATATTTTACGGGAAAATATTAAAACAGGAAGACACCTGGAAAAAAGTTGACAGGTAGGCTATGTTTCTGACAGTGGGTGAATCTAGGGCTATTTGCTGTTAGAACGGCCTGTATTGCTGTTGTTAGGGCCTGCACTGCTAGGCCTATTGCACAACATAGGCCTACCATCACGTTAAATTTTGTACAAATAAATAAATAGCCTACAGCGATCATACCGGTGCTGTCGCGCTTGTCAATTGACAGCTGCATTAAATAGACCCACCTATGCATTTTCTATATCAACAAAATGGCCGCTGCGAACGTTATTACCTGATTATTACGTAGATCGAATAAGCCTAATATCAACTTTCATCAATATCATAGCTAATGGCTTTATGACATATAACAAACCATAAAAGGGCCTAACCTAATCTGCATAGAGCTATTAGGCAGTTAATATCATTACAGTCATGTTCTTGAAACACCATAAAAGATGTTACTTCATGCAGACTCCTGTGGTTAATGTACATGGTATGAGTCCTTTCTAGGTTCACCTGATTACTAAAACTATTTGGTAACACTTTATTTGAAGGGGTCTACATAAGGGTGACATGTAACCGTCATAAGAATGACATGACACATGTCATGCACATTAATGACACATTATTGATGTTTATGACTGTTGTCATAATGTGTCATTCGGTTTTTGGAATGTCAAGTTGACATTGTTTTGGTGTCATCATTATGACAACTTGACATTAGCCAAGATGACATTATTTGACGGTGTCTTTGTCATGACAACTTGACATTAGCCAAGAAAATGTGTTACCAACTCTTTTTTTTAGTAAAGACTAACCAGACATAACATTACATTACATTACATTTGGCTGACACTTTTTACTGTAACCGAAGCGACTTCCAACAAGGACAAACAATCAAGGAGTACGATAAGGACAAGTTAGAGCAGCAGTAAGAGTGTGTGTGTGTGTGTGTGTGTCAAGGTAGAGTGCGATAAGGACAAGTTAGAGCAGCAGTAAGTGTGTGTGTGTGTATGTGTGTGTGCGTGCGTGTGTGTGTGTGTGCGTGTGTGTGTGTGTGTGTGTGTGTGTGTGTGTGTGTGTCAAGGTAGAGTGCGATAAGGACAAGTTAGAGCAGCAGTAAGTGTGTGTGTGTGTGTGTGTCTCAAGGTAGAGTGCGGTAAGGACAAGTTAGAGCAGCAGTAAGTGTGTGTGTGTGTGTGTGTCTCAAGGTAGAGTGCGGTAAGGACAAGTTAGAGCAGCAGTAAGTGTGTGTGTGTGTGTGTCAAGGTAGAGTGTGATAAGGACAAGTTAGAGCAGCAGTAAGTGTGTTTGTGTGTGCGTGCGTTCGTGCGTGCGTACGTGCGTGTGTCAAGGTACAGTGCGATAAGGACAAGTTAGTGCAGCAGTTAGTGCTGCTTCCATACAGTCAAGAGAAAGCGTTATTTTCAATTTTAGACGACCGGTTAATAACGGTATTTATCGTTCTGATTAACCTTTATTTGAATATTATTCAAACGTCCACAGGCTTGGAAAGTCACCTGCCCACACAGTGTTCCCCAGACCCCTTATAGGATGAATTTAGTCCGATTTTATGAATCAGTGTCTCCTCTGTATAATAGGCTAGAACTACTAGTTGATAAAAAGGATTTTCATATCCAACACTAACTGCCTTTTCCAAGGCTGTAGCCTAAATTACTGAAACATTGTGTAAAATATTTGACATTTGCCGGAAGTTAGGTTATTAGACATTTTTAAAGATTTAATATTATATAGGCTAATAGCTTACTTTCAAATCTCGCCCAGCACCTGAATTCAGGCACAGTGTTTTTAAAAATTAGCCTTGATATCTGATGAGCTTTGATTTAATGCTGTTGGGCAAAAAAAGCCTAGCCTAGTATTGTGCCACCGGCCATAAATCAGTTTGTAAAGGAAATGTCATTTTTAAAGGAACCTCGTTAACCTTTCTTGTATAACATTCTAACTGGTTACTATTTAGAGGAGAGGCTTTGGATCACTGGAACAGGAACAAAAAAATTATATTTTTGCTCAGAATGAACCAAAATGAAAATTATTCTGTTTTCAGTCCATGGACATTAACGAGTGAAGTCAAGCGGAGGCAAACGCCAGTGACCTTAGGTTGACCTTAGGTTGAGAGGGTCTTTGCCTGGAGGAGAAAGGCTACTCCTGCCGTGTGAAACCTGCTGGGAGAGAGGATGGGAGGTCAGAGGTCAGAGCAGTTTGGTTTTCTCTTCTATTCACAAGTCAAATACAAGACTCTTGCTTTTTGACCAATAACCAGCATTTCCGAGAACCTTTGAGGTGCAGATTGAAGTGTGCTCACTGTGATACATCTGAGGAAGAGAACAGTCTCTCCAAACGGCTCCACCTAAAACCATCTGAGGAAGAGAACAGTCTCTCCAAACGGCTGCACTTAAAACCATCTGAGGAAGAGAACAGTCTCTCCAAACGGCTGCACTTAAAACCATCTGAGGAAGAGAACAGTCTCTCCAAACGGCTCCACCTAAAACCATCTGAGGAAGAGAACAGTCTCTCCAAACGGCTGCACTTAAAACCACCTGAGGAAGAGAACAGTCTCTCCAAACGGCTCCACCTAAAACCATCTGAGGAAGAGAACAGTCTCTCCAAACGGCTGCACCTAACCATCTGAGGAAGAGAACAGTCTCTCCAAACCATTTCCTCAGTCCTCTCTTTTACTTTGCTGTGTCTGTATTTCACAGAGCTGCCAACTCTCACACATTGAGAGTGAGATTCATTCATTTGATTGGCTCCACACGCTCTTACACCGATCAAATGCGTGAGTTGGCAGCTCTGATTTCAGGTGATGTGGGTATTGCATTCGTCTGTTGCTGTGGCTGTGTTTCAGGTGATGTGGGTATTGTATTTGTCTGTTGCTGTGTCTGTGTTTCAGGTGATGTGGGTATTGTATTCGTCTGTTGCTGTGTCTGTGTTTCAGGTGCTGTGGGTATTGCATTCGTCTGACTTTGCTGTGTCTGTGTTTCAGGTGCTGTGGTCATTGCGTTTGTGGTCTGCTGGCTTCCTTATCATGCACGAAGACTCATGTTCTGCTATGTGGCCCAATGGACTGAGTAAGTAGCTCATTGTATTGTCATGTCACATGATAGACACACTCTGAAGCAGAGCATAGTGGCTTCTATATTAAAAGGGTGTTTCTAAATCATCAACGTGAGACTGATAAACGTTAGCCTGGCGTAGCTTTCCCTTCAGACTTTAACAGTCTGAAGGGAATATGGACATAGCACAAAGCAAGTATACATGTTATTGTGTCTGAGCAAGTCCATCACTGACTTTTTGAGTATGTGCTGTGGAAAAAATATCTGATATGCCCACTTTGATGTCACACACATTACAAAAATATGTGAAGTGGAGAGTGTTAAGAGAAACAAACTGGTTCAGTGTAGAGGAGGCAATTGAAGGATCTCAGTGAGAACATTGATCATTGATGGAGCAAGTGGTTTAGAGCTAAAGGCTCACCATCCTCACTTTGGAGATCGAGCACTAGGCCTATAGTGAGGATGGTGGTGATGCCACATATATATTATAGGTGGTGATGCCATATTTAGGCAGGTCTTTTTTTACCATTTTTTTGTTTTATTAGAGAAACAGATTGAAACAAAGTTTCTATTTCTGACCTCACATTGCTCTGTGGTGTTTTATCAGACAAAAGTGCTTTGGATGATATCTTGTGATATTGACTGCAAATACCACTATTCCCTGAGATACAATATCTGGCCCACTACACAGTGATGAATCACACCACCCCATCTTAACCGAGATGCCACTCACAGTGTCCACAAGTTTCTCAAAACAGCTGATCTGCTGTCTGATCTGGGCTATTAATGTATTCTTGTTTACATTTGGAGCTGTTTTGTTGCACTTGTAAATGGTGGTCCCTGGAATATCCTCCAGCTCTGCAGTGAGATGTTTTGATATCCTCCAGTGAGATGTTTTGATATCCTCCAGTGAGATGTTTTGAAATCCCTTCAGTGAGATGTTATGAAATCCTCCAGCGAGATGTTTTTTATATCCTCCAGTGAGATGTTTTAATATCCTCCAGTGAGATGTTTTGAAATCCTCCAGTGAGATGTTTTGAAATTCCTTCAATGAGATGTTTTGATATCCTCCAGTGAGATGTTTTGAAATCCTCCAGTGAGATGTTTTCATATCCTCCAACTCTGCAGTGAGATGTTTTCATATCCTCCAGCTCTGAAGTGGAGATGTTTTTGGCTAAAACAGGATCTTAGCCATGTGGCACTCACAACAAAGCCCAGCTTGATTGACTGCTACTTGTGTAGGCCCTCGTAGGCACTTTTGATTAAAGCGGTCAAATGAATAAATGAATACATGTAAGAAAGGGCCAGCAGACGCAGTGGAAAGGGCCCCGGGCTACAGAAGAGACGCTGGCTGACCGCCTCAGAAGAGTGCTGTTTGGTGCGTCGTCTCTGTGGGCGGTGTGGGGGGCGGTGGGCTGACCTATGGGCTGGAGGAGGAATTATTGTCCTGTATTTAGTGGCTGTTGCTGTAAATTCGCCTGACGTTAGGTGCTCCCTTCCTCTCCCTGAGTCTTACACGGCGTAAATCTCAGAGACGGCAGCTCTCGGCACAGAGGGAGAGCACACACACACACACACACACACACACACACACACACACACAGAGGGAGAGCAGTAGTTAAACCCATAGATCCTGATGCAGAGGGGAAATGGACTAGTTCACTTGCAAACACACACACACACACACACACACACACACAGAGGTAATTGAGATCATTCACTGGAACAAAAAATCATTTGCACGGGGCCCACTCCTCTCAACATGATGTCAGGGCTCATTGGGGTTGAAGTCTAATAGAAAAAGAGAAAAACGCTCACTGGAAGAATCAGATGGAAAAGAATGTCAGGTTCCAAATGAAGTGTGACATTCCCTAATCCCTCAGTGTGTGTGAAGGTGGCTGATGTTGAAAAGGGCTAAAATGTTGGAGTTTATAATGTACATTATAACTGAGTAATCTGAGATTACATTATAATTGAGTAATCTGAGGAGATTACATTATAACTGAGTAATCTGAGGATATTACATTATAACTGAGTAATCTGAGTAATCTGAGGAGATTACATTATAACTGAGTAATCTGAGTAGATTTGAGGAGATTATATTATAACTGAGTAATCTGAGGAGATTACATTATAATTGAGTAATCTGAGGAGATTACATTATAACTGAGTAATCTGAGGAGATTACGTTATCTGAGGTGATTACATTATAATACATTATAACTGAGTAATCGGAGGAGATTACATTATAATTGAGTAATCTGAGGAGATTACATTATAACTGAGTAATCTGAGTAATCTGAGGAGATTACATTATAACTGAGTAATCTGAGGAGAGGAAAAAGGCCATGTGTTGCCTTTGTGGTTTGTTTTTACTTTGACGTTCAGACAAAACAACCACATCTAAACATAAAGCCATACTGACTCATAGCATGGTGGAAAAGCCCACTGTATTATCATAGCGTGGTGGAAAACACTGTATTACCCACACTAATGCACTGCACTTATCATAATCAGAATGATCATCAGTTAATTAGAACAGCAGAGTGAGTCAGGATCCGTCTGGTTTCCACAGCCAGAAGGGCCTAAAACTGTGTCTAGATCACAGGTGAAAAACAGCATGAAAACAAAAACAGAAGTAATTAAGAAGTGCTGAGATAAGAATTTGAAAACTCTGAGTTTATGAGCTATGGAAGCATCAATGACTAATTCAGGTGGTAAAAACAGAAGTGAAATGAAAAGTAGAGTGATAAAGTATCAAACCATCTGATTAATTTAAATCAAGCAATCTGATTAATTTCAATCAAACCGTCTGATTCATTTAAATCAAACAATCGGATTAATTTAAATCAAACCATCTGATTAATTTAAATCTTTTTTTTACCAATTAACTTGGAGTTGTTTTGGTAGACCATGAGGAACCCATGAAGGGTTGTATTATGAATGTGCCATTGAGAGTCAATCCTACTAATACCATTGTGTCAGTACTATAATACCCTTAGATGTGTCAGTACTATAATACCCTTAGATGTGTCAGTTCTGCTATAACCTTTAGATGTGTCAGTAATACCCTTAGATGTGTCAGTACTACTAATACCCTTAGATGTGTCAGTACTACTAATACCCTTAGATGGCTAATCTCCTCTTGTTACTTTTTAATGCTTAATGGGATCTACAGGTTGCTCTTCAGGCAAAAGCAAGGGTTCACAGTGCTGTCCATAGATAGTACCTGCCTTCGTTTAGACAGTGGGGAAATATATGTACTGTTATAGCATTTAGAAAAGCAAAGCTGACTGTGGGGGTGGAACAGTTTGATGGAAGTAGGCAATTCTGGCAGCAGTCTGCAATCCAGTTTTCCATCAATATTGGAAGGAATCCCAAAGGCATGACAAAAGCCTTTTCTAATGATGTTTGTTCTGGTAAAGCCATCACTTAAACTTATGGCTTACATGGCGTAGGAGTTGACCTCCCTTCATGTTACTGCCCTGATGTCTGTTCAACAATATTGATGGTGAGGATGACTTGCAATATGTCAAAGTTTTCATAGCCGAATGCGAGAGCCTACTGAACAGCGTTGCTGCTGGACAGCACCAAGACACATTGACATATAAACTAGGAATGATCTACCCAATGCAAATCAAATCAACTTGCGGTACAATTAGCATTTACATGTATTAGATGCACGTATATGGCATGGCTTTATTTCAGTTAGCCTAATCGTATATGGCATGGTTTTATTTCAGTTAGCCTAATAGCTGGTTTGATTTGCATTGAGAGATGATCTTATGGAAAGTACCCCACACTAATCTCTAGGTATGGTGAAGGGTATGTGATGATGTGGGGCTGTTTTAATTCCAAATTCCAAGCAAACTTTATCAAGATGTATAGTATCCTGGATCCATAAAATAACTGGCCTTTAAAAATAAAAAAAGTCTGCCTGCCTCTATGGGCATTTAACATACTGTAGGGGTGTCCTTACTTATGCCCCCTGTATTTTAAGGAAGAATGTTTACTTATTTATGATACATTATTCATGCACAAAGAAAATTGGTGTCCTTAAAGGTTGGATTTTTACTCATTTAAGGTATTAAGATCAATGTCCAAAATATTATTTTTTATTCCTCTTTTTAGTCAACTTCAGCATAGATGTCCAAACGTTTTCATATGACTGTATGTGGACATACAGGACATCGTCTGTGGGAGAAGATGTCTGACTTCAGCAGGAGAAGCACCTTTGATGAAGCTATGTAGTTCATTCTCATTGCTCTGAGACTGCATGTTTTATCTGTGCTAGTCCATGTTTACTCACTCAAGACTATTACTCTGAGAAGCTCTCTGTGTGAGCAAAACACTGAACCTGACTGAGTCAGCCACTGACTCATTCATGCGTAACAACGGTGGACAACTCAACCAGATCCAGAGACTTATGAGTCCAGTATCTTCTCATCTCATGAGTCCAGTATCTTCTCATCTCATGAGTCCAGTATCTCTTCTCAGCCAGGTTGTGGAGCTGATTCACTAGACATTGATTTTTAAGTCAGTGGTCTTTTGTGAGCTTTGCTTTCCAGAAATCTAATTTGTAACATTCCCTTGAGACAGCACAGGCATTTGAGCAGCGCTTGTTCTGAAACCGGCCGCATGCACTACCCATAGTGTGAATACTGACAGGTCCGATGGCCAGTTTATCATTGTTCCCGTTAATAACGTCTGACACAGTTGTGGGGAGTGTGTTCATGTGTCTGTGTTGCTGAGGAGAATATTAGCACACACAATGCATGTTGGATTTACCTACTCCAAACTGAGAAACAATATTTAATCCCTTAACTGTTCATTATTAATCACTTATTCAATAACTAAGGGATGACGTTTATTAATTACCCATACCATTACAATTACTGTCTATCACTAGACTTAAATATGTAGATACATTTTGTGAAACTTTTTTGACCAAAGTTTTGCAATGCACCAGCATTTTCCTCAGGTCTCACAGATTTCTTTTCATGTCCACAAGTCCCATCATAGACAAGTTAGTCTTTGATCATTTTTGTACAAATCTTCAGTCCCATGAATAGAACCTTTGAATGCAGAATTGACTGTCATTAATTATTGACATCCTACTGTTGAAGAGATATGGATGGTTAAGTTTCATGTCATGCTTGCATGCTTACACTACACTCTGGTGGGTCTCATCACCAAGGGCGACGAGACTCAATACAGGATGGAGGTCGACCTTCTGACCACGTGGTGCAGGGACAACAACCTCCTGCTGAACGTCAGCAAGACCAAGGAGATTGTTGTTGACTTCCGGAGAGGTCACACCCAACACCTGCCACTGACCATCGACGGTGCTGTGGTGGAGAGAGTGAGCAGCACCAAATTCCTGGGGGTGCACATCAGTGGAGACCTCTCCTGGACCACCAACACTGCATCACTGGCGAAGAAAGCTCAGCGCCGCCTGTACTTCCTGCGGAAACTCAGGCGAGCAAGTGCTCCACCAGCCATCATGACCACATTCTACCGAGGCACCATTGAGAGCATCCTCTCCAGCTGTATCGCTGTGTGGGGCGGAAGCTGCACTGAAGACAACAGGAAAGCCCTGCAGCGCATAGTGAACACAGCTGGAAGGATTATTGGCGCTTCACTCCCCTCCCTGAAGGACATTTACACCTCCCACCTCACCCGCAAGGCGACCACAATTGTGAGTGATGCAAGTCACCCCGCTCACAATTTGTTTGATCCATTTCCCTCTGGGAAGAGGTACAGAAGCCTGCGCTCCCGCACCACCAGACTCACCAACAGCTTCATACACCAGGCTGTTAGGATGCTGAACTCTCTCCCCCCTCTCCCCCCTCCACCCTGAGCCACATAACATCTTGGACTTTTGGACCCACAATGCCTGCCTTGCACTACTCCACTTGCACTACTCCACTTGCACTACTCCACTTGTACACTTGCACACTTTACAACTTGTTGTTGTTGTCCTGTGTCCTGAAAACACTTCTGAACACACTTCTGCTGCTCTTACATAACTTGCACCACTATGCCACTTGCATACTTAGGTCAAACAGAACTACCTCAGCCATTTATTGGCCTGACTTTTGCACTATTATATTGACTGTCTACTGTATGCACAATTGCACAATTTTCAACCCATTTTTTGCTGCTCTTATTTCTTCACTGTATGTGCCTTCTTATTTACTTTTTACTTTTTATATTGTTTACTTGAATGTTATGTTTTGTCTGTGGACCTAACTGGTAAAATGTCTTGTCTCCACCGTGGGATAGTGGGAAACGTAATTTCGATCTCTTTGTATGTCTTGACATGTGAAGAAATTGACAATAAAGCAGACTTTGACTTTGACTTTGACACTCACACAGATGGTAATTGCAGAGAAAACTAAAGTACAAAAGCAACACAAAAACACCAAAACATCTCATTAAAACATTCAGACCTAATTGGAGATCTTCTGTTTCTGTGCTAAAAGCGAAGCCTGTGATAAGAGAGAGTGTTTGAGGCTTTGAAACGAATGACAGATCACAGCAGCACAGATTAGATGATCTGCACACCATCATAAATGTGTCCAGGAGAGACTTTAGGGGACACGTTTTGATCCTTTTTTTTCCACACAAACAAATATGTCGGTACCAAATTGCTCATACACATACCAAACTGTGTGCCTGTGTAAAAAACACAACTATTGCCTGTTGTGTTGGAATATTATACAGCAGGAGCAACCGTTCTTACGAAGATATTTGTTCTTAAAACCCATTTAGGCTTTTTTTACGAAGATTCTGACATTCACCAAGGTTTTCTTGTTCTTAGGTAAGAACAGAATTTACAAACACTCAAAAGGACTCACATTTGAAAATTGACTTCAATGGATCAATGGTTATTGCATTTTCATCATTTCTGCAAGTGTAAAATATAATAGAACTATATATTTTTTAATTGTTTTTTTAATAAAATAAATTCTACTATTTTTCAAAGCATTAAAGTATTTTGAAATAAATAAACACAACAAATAACACCTTTTCACTTTTTATACTAATTACTAAATATAACAACTTATTTACTGTTCAGTTCCTGCAGCAGTATTTTTCCTTTAAAGCATGTGTCATATACGGTAATCAAATTGTCTTGCTCATGTAATGTATAATATACGGTAATCAAATTGTCTAGCTCATGTAGTGTATAATATACGGTAATCAAATTGTCTAGCTCATGTAGTGTATAATATACGGTAGAAATGAGCGCTGGTGTCTCAGCTTCAATTTGTGTGCACACGGCCCTGCAGTATCATGCCCTTTTATGGGGATTGACAGGTCGTTTACGTATGCTAATTAAGAACAATTAACATGCCCTTTCAACTTAAGAAGAAATGGGATTCAGCATGATAAGAACAAAAATGCGAACGATTCTGAACTTTAAGAACACCTTCGTGAATCTGCTTAAGAGTTTTCGTGGGACCTTTTGTGGGACCGATTGTCTGTATTTCTGAACCTGTCACTCTGATTCCTTGTTTCCACTAACCGTTTGCTCTCACTCTCTCTCTCCTGCCCTGCAGTGCCCTGTACGACTTCTA